>NW_018020730.1:253345-310666 GCF_002006095.1 Pseudomyrmex gracilis
CTATACTAAGTAGTTCCAGCGTTGACCGCTCGATAGCGCCGCTTACCCGCGCTAGAAAAAATCAGTCCGGGAACTTTCCGGACAAACTGTGTACTATTGTACACGTGTAGGCAGGGGGAGGCGAAGTCCCTGCTTACACGTGTACGTGATAGTGTGTGATACAAACGAAGTATTTACTCGAGAAACATAAACGATGTCCAAAAACGTAAAATTTAGGTATTTATATAAAACCTTTCTTGAATATACCTTTTTTATATAAATAACTTTTTTCGAGCTCTCTTTATTGATTCCTCACTTTAGTGATGAAATAAAGCGTTTTTTAACAAAACAAAAACCGGATTAAAAAGCCAAAATTGGGAAAAGATACTAAACTGCAGAATTACCGAAATTTCAATTATTTTTAATCAATAAAAATGTTTAACCAATAAAAATTAAAAAGTTAATTTGTTAATAAAAATTTTTTCTATTCCAAGTCATAAACATTAGACATTCGAACGTAATCGTAACATTCTATATGTACGGTCAGATATAAATTTCCAAGTACAAGACAACATAGAGTTCCAAGTACAAAATATATAATAAATAACGATTTAATCCTTTGCGATTAATCGGAGAAGGAATTCTTATCACACAGTCGTAGATTACGGGAATGTAGAGAGTAAACCTATTCGGTGCTCCGATAACACCAAGCGCAGACGCTCGAATTAGTCGGCCACGTTGATTCCACGTTTATTACAGCAATTAATTACCTCGCAATCACCCTGCTGTACATGCGCAAAGCTCATAATATAAGTTAAGCGCCAACTGCAGTTGTCTAAAACGTTCTGTACATTTTCGAATTATAAAAACAAACTCTGCAAAACACGTGTCCACTACACGTTTGCAACAAGAAAAAATATTCTCTTCTCACAATTCTCATAGACATGTAAAACACACGTATATAATTGTCATATCGCGTAAAGATAAGATAATTTGTAATAGTTTTTTTTTTTTTTTTTGCGAGCAATAATATATTTCACAAGATTATCACAAAGATAGGATGTGTACTTTCACAAGATGATGACAACGTTTCTCTCAGTCACGATCATTCGCAAACTATGCGGGCATATTTACTTTTATTTATCTCGATGACAAAACCGGATTGTTCCTGCGTCGAGAAAAACAGGCAATAAATAATAGAAAGAAACTTGTCTCGTGAATTTATCTCGCTCATTTATCGTTTGTGACAGGGTTTTATCTGTCTTGTCGATCGAAAGAATTTCAAGAATTGAAGGAGCAAATCGACAGATCATGCGAATAAGAAGCAATGGTTGTTGATTATTGTGATGTTGTTTTGCGATAAACAAATAAACTGTGCAAATTAATCTCATCCTTAAAAATACGCATGAAAATAAAAACAAGAATATAATAAATAAGTTTTGTCAACGTGACAAAATACAAAATAGCCACGCGCCAAACAAGTATATCTTCGTTTACTTAAGATCTCTCTATTTTTATTGACATCTTTATGCAACAGTGTCACGTATTTTGCAATAAATATTAAAATACATTCCCGTTGCAATAAATATTAAAATATATTCCTATTTAATCGGAAAATTTAGACTCTGTTATTTGCGAATAACCTAGGTGTGTGTGTGTGTGTGTGTGTGTGTGTGTGTGTGTGTGTGTGTGGTGTGTGTGTGTGTGTGTGTGTGTGTGTGTGTGTCAAAGTTGAAATTAATATGAAGTTGAAACTAGAAATGAGATANGTGTGTGTGTGTGTGTGTGTGTCAAAGTTGAAATTAATATGAAGTTGAAACTAGAAATGAGATAACTTGGAATCGTGAACTAAGATTCTCCGACCGCGATGATTGAAATCGGCAGTGTTAATCTCGCGGTCATTACGGTAAGAGAAATTGTTCGGAAGTAAGAAGACAGCCTATGCAAGGTAGATCGATAAGAACCAAAGCTGGTCGAGCTGACTAGGTCGAGCTCGGACGTGTTTTGGCGGCTTCTCCGATTCACGCTTTCTGCTCACATGTACACACAGTTCCTGTAAAATTTTCAGCGTTTTTCTTCTCTTTTTTCAATGTGAAATAACAAAACAATTGTACACGACTCCGAACATCCGATTGCGGTTAAAGAAATATTTATGATAAATACTGTCGAATGATTTTTAGTTCAACAGTATTACACAAACACATCTAGAGTATTAAAAATAGATCAATTATTACAAGTTTGCGCATATATAAATATATATATTATAGAAATTTGTACAAACACACGTATCTTGAGCTTTAAAATTCGAAAATGTATTACTTTTAATAACAATGTAATAATAATAAAGAGACAATGTTTTAACATTAACTTTGTGAGTAGCAAAACAATAAAATAAATTATTGCACATCTCGAATAAAATAACCTTATAAATATACGAATCTCAGATTCTCTTCTTGGCCTGAATTTGGCTGAAGTATCAATAAATAATATAAAATATACGAATCTCAGGAGATTTTGTGTTTATAATATCAAAAAAGAAAGAGAGAGAGAAAGAGAAAGAGTTCAAAAATCTCACAACCTATCACAACATCTAGTGCATATCTCATTCAACTTTCATAATTCTCTCTAATTTAATTATCTTTAGTGGAAGACAGATTATTATTATTAATATTCCAGTTTTCAGGATAGTGACAATTCTTTCAAATAGCAAACAACCGTAAGACGAACTTCACGCGAGAATGAACCTGTCTTTCTCGCAGTTGAACTTTGTCAAAAAAAAGTTTCCGGCAATATAGACCGCGCATCTTGCATAAATAAAGATAAAAGGTGTAATCACGAACTATAACGAGCCCGACATTGTTACCTGATTACGAGTTCTAATATTTTCTTCTCTTTCTCTTCGTCGTCGCTGACAATGAGTCTTGCTGATGCGCGTCTACATCAACTCGCATTGCTTGTCATTTTAATTCTTCGACATTGTTCGTTAAATTGCTCATCATTCTATTTGAGATATTGTCCGTCAAGAAGAAATAACAACAGAATAGCAAACCGAAGTCTTAATTTCTAGTATACTAATATATTGCTGTTGTTTGCACTAGATAAGACAATACTGTCAATATCGATAAACATTGTTGAAATAAATATTGAGTGTTAAAAAAAAAGAATTTGAAAAATGGAAATTTACTTTAATTTAAGAAAACAAGCGCCTGTTGACTGACAAAATTAAATCAGCATCATACAATAGTCTGATAAGCAAGTAAGAGAGGGATTTACGAAGCCGAGTTAATTTAATCTTGACAGAAATGCGCGACGAATTCTTTTTTTCACTATCATTTCCAGAAAACAAAGTCACGACCGATACTCTTCTGGCAACGAACAAGCACGACTGGCCTTGCGCCAAGTCTACTGTTAGTCCTAAAAAAAAAAAAAAAAAAAAAATGACATGATCCGTTCAGGTTCCTCAACGTCTTCGTTTTACAAACAGCGTCGACTTCCGATGACAAGTTAGTGCACAGACATTCAAGATTTTCGCACGGATTGCAGTTTTAAACGTGTAAAATGTTTGCTGAGAAGCAAACTTCGTCAAAATACATTTTAAGCATCTCAGTAGCAATCAAAATGATAATGTGATTGACGAAATAAACTTTTCAACGCGACAAACTTCTTGTTAACTCGTCGCTTTTCATCGCAAATCTGTCAATCTTCAGTCTTACACAATGACAAACGACACCGAGTTTCACGTTCCTCAAGGACGTATTACGTGAAACATCGATCGCATATTAGTCCGAGGCGCATTTAACGAACAAGAAAGTTGGCTGGTATGTAGCGAGATTCGCTATTTACTCTTAAAATGCCATTTGTAGTTGAGGTTTTTTTTTATGATATTATTAGAAGCTTACAAACAACCATAAGAAATTTTGAATCTTTGAAAAAAAACCTGCGCAACGGTAACTCCATTCAAAACAAGTTTCTTGCCAAAACCGTTACACTTAGTTTTTTATATATATTTTATATATATTTTATATATATTTTTATATATATTTTATATGTATTTTATAAGTATTTTATAAGTATTTTATACATACTTTATATATATTTTATATATATTTATATGTATATTTTCATTGAAAAAAGCGTCCGTATAAAATAAATTGATTTGTTCTAGAAAAATTTTACCAATTTCTATAATACACTTATATGCACAATCTTTTGTCTGTCAAGTTTTCATTTTTATATACGTTAAGTATAACATTTTGTTTATATATAATTTCGAATATAATATATGAACAAAACTGAACAAATTGCTGAGAAAATTTGCGTAATCGATTTTAGCCGAAGATTTTTATAAAACTGAAAATTTTTGGCGCAACGATCAAGTTTAAAAGAACAAAACACAAATACTACGTATCGGAATGTAATTTGTGACGAACCGGCCGTTAACCAAAGACAGACTCCTCATTAAAAAAAAACATTAAAAACGATAAATAAATAAAGATCCCATCGTTGCGAAAGCAAGCTCAAGGACCATTATAAAATATATCACAAGGAGCTCTTTGCGCAACAACCGATCTGCCTTTTGCTTTCCTTCTTTTGCGAAAATCAATGGCCCACGTGACGGATCGCCTAAGAAGTCGGCGCGAAGAATACACACGATGCGCAAAAAGCGTAGCGAACTGTTATCGTGAAACGTTAACGGAATCTCGGGGTCGCAATCAAATGTCCCGTCGATTCCTGAAGTGACTATTGTCGCGCTATATTATTAATGTCGCTACAGACGACACATGACTTCACTAGTAAAATAAAAAATTGTGACTCTCCTTCATATACTTAATTGTTCTCATTTACATATTCATGTGATACGTTTGATGTTTTATTTACGCACTTTATGCAACACTATAAATAACTGTACACATATGAATGAGATAAAAGTTTAAGATTTGCAAAAACTCGATTGTAAAACGTTGAATAAATATTAGAATAGGTCAAAGTTTGTAATGAGTCACACATTTGCAGTATGATGATAAACCTTAGTTTCTACGAGCGATAACATTGAAACTTGTAAAGCGTACTGGTTTCACTTTTATAAACTATATCCAAAAAAAAGTCACAATAAACAGATATAATAAGAGACTGAGACGAATATAACAGGTCTAAGACTTTAACATTATAGTTTCTAGATTTAATGTTTAAAATCACATAATAAGTTTAAAACCAAAAGATATCAAATTTTTAATCACCGGTGATTAACCTTAAGCATATGTGTAAATCTTATGGTGATAAAACACTGTTGTTAAATATTCAATATCACACGCAGTTAAAATCTTTTTTTGTAAAACTCCAATCAAACATCGATCGTAATTTTCGGTGTTTTTGTTTGTTACTCTCAAATTCAATGTCAACTGAAAGCGGTTTGGTACAATCTAACATAATCAACAAGTCGTTACATGATGAGATTTGAATAAAATCCTAGAAAGCTATCGACTTTATCGAATTAATCCTATGTTGAAACATTGAGAAATTTATTTCGAAATATCGCGGCCCACCTGTACCAGTAATTTTTACGGTAGTACCTCCGATATTCCGAATTTGAAATGTTGCAAATCTACGAATAAATGCAAGTCTCATAAAGTCGAAAGAAATTTAAGTATTTTACATTCAGATTTTGATGTTTTTTTTTTCAAACTTATAAAAGATAAGAAATATAAAAGGTTAAAAGAGTTTATAGATATTTGATAGCAAAATTATTCAATAAAATTTTATGCACGCTATTTAGATTTTTGAACACACTGTAGATACAAACTTTACATTGCGTTTATTAATTTTTTAATTAGATTTCAAACTTATCACTAATAAATATACATATTTCACAGCTTTTATAATACAAAAATAAAACTTTTGTAAGATTGATTTGTATGTACAATTTGTATATACAAAACTAAAAGATCCTCTAATCGGAAATACACGTGTGTGTAGAATAAAAGAGAAAAAAATGTCATCAAAATCTGATGTTTTGCTTGCAACCGTTTTATGACGGGAATTAAATTGGCGGTCAAAAAATAGTACGTGTCACTCGAGAGAAGCGACGCAAAAGACGTTGATCGACTTCTCTTCGAGCATTTGTGTGCGAACCCGTCGACGGAACAGAGAGCGTGCGAAGCGACACGTATTTACGTATTCCAGTTTGCACGTAGAACTTTTTTTCCCAGTACAATTGAATATAACATACATACATACTTTGTCGCGTCGTCCATTAGCAAACATTACGATGAACAGATGACGAGACGTGTAACGCGCTACTTACGATAAAGAAAATAAAGCGATAAAAAGCGATAAGGCGACAAGATATTGTAAAATTATTTTCGACGAAGGCGCCTCGTACATTTAACAATGTTTCTTCGATACATAACTGGACTAGTCGTTATCCAGTTGCCAAATAGCTGATAAAACGCCTAATGTGCGTCGGGTCATTTTTCTTCTACAACCCGGTCCGATGATAAGACGCTATCTTGCGTAAACGTGCTCGAGTCGAAATTATTTCGACCAAGATGAGAGAGAGAAAGAGAGAGAGAAAGAAAGAGAAAGAGAGAAAGATATTTGAGTACTCACGATGTTGTGTAGGATAATTGTTGTTATTGCTGGACAGAAGACGTTGATGATCCATGTTGCAACGGATGATTGACTTCGTAATAAATCGTCTCTCTTCGCGGTTTACGCTCCGCGCACTATTTACATAACTGTTGTCTCACAGTTCTATACCTCCGCGCGTTTTAAGATTACACCACTACTACGAATTTACAACAAAAATAGTTTTTTACTGTGCCGAATGCGACGCAATATTACCGGTCTTTGTCGTTCATATTCGTTTGCTTACGCACAACTCGTAGTATAAATGGTTGTTTATTGGCCAAAGCCAATTTTTTACTTCTCGAGTTTTTCCGTCGATCAAATTTACGTATGGCGAAAATTTGCGTCTGATCTTGATTCAAAATCGATTTGGAACATAAATCGACACGAGACTGACGCGACAAAATAAAACGTTGTTCGCTATATTTGAAGAAAAGCTTGCGTTAGATAAGATAGAGTACGGTTAAATCACACTCTTGTCTTAGTGACTGATTAGATAACATATTAATTATTAATAAACTAGACGTTCGTATATGAAAATAGTCAATCTTGTAATAGCCAGTGGCTGTCAAATGCTATTTGGAACCCGACGTCGATTTTTGATTCACAAGGTGAAGATAAAATCTAATCGCGACCAATCTGTACAAACAATGCATAACAAATCAATGCTTTATCGATTGAAATGTTCAATAAAATATACGTAATGTATATACAACGTACGTAGCTCGCAAGTGATGAGAAAAGTAACGAGAGAAAATAAAACAATCGACAGTATTTGTAGCGAGTTTGTTGAAAATGTTAATTTTTTAGTCAGTAGTCACAGTTATTTATCAGAAACTAACACATTTGTCAAGCGATTAAATCGTTTCAATAATTGAGTAGCTAATACAAATTGCTAAATAAGGTCTTTTATAAATCAAATGCAATCATCAACAACTATTTTACATTTTATGTTCGACAATAATACTCGAAATGTCAATTCGATGACGTCAAAACCAAATATGTAACGCACACGTACACACCCGTGTGACATATTTAACCCGTCGCTTTTTCGAAGTGACGCATAAATTTTCACGGACGCGAAAGCTTGTTCCGCGATCGGTTGACTGCTCTGGTAGTTTTCGGTCTCGGTTCCAAAATTTAATTTAGACGATTCGTGCTACTCTTTCTGTTCGTGAATCTATAATTTGTTCATATGTAATTAATAAAATTCAGGTAAAATGCAGCAAGTTAGATAAATATCTATACTTTGCAGACTTTATTTCGAACAAAGTGTGAAATAAATATTATAGATATTATAAACGTTCTATAAAATTTTCGGATTGCTGCATCTGTTTTAAATTCAACACGCGCTCGATTTTGAAACAATATTATATTCTGATTATTCATGCGTTGGATTATTAGCGCGGATGCGAATATCCAGACAGAAATGTATATGCGCAAATTAAAGAACAACACGAAGTCATCAATTCTCACGTACAAGCGCGATAAACTTGTTTAAATGAACACAACACACGTTTTAAATGAAGTAATCATTCGGCGCATTCTCCACGTGTACGCGGGACCGTGTTTGCGATTGACAACGCATTCTCCGAAATTGACCGCCTACTTTACGACTCACGAAAAGCAGTCTTGTTGCGTAATATTACGAGTGCGCATTATTCATATCTATTTATTCAGATAAAGATAAAGTGTTATTTTATTTATTCTTATATATTTATATAATTATTATGTGGATTATATTATATTACACAATATTGCGTGAGAGAAAAAGAGAGAAGAAATATGGACGGGCGTCCTATATATACAAATAAAAAAAAGTGACGTGGAAGTTAAAACAAAATCGTTCGATATATCACTAGGTCACAAGATCGCGACATTTCAATTTGGAAACGCGACGTGTCCAATCCACAGATAGCAAACACAAAACGCAGAGTAACAACGTTCACCTGAAATATGTAGTAAAAAAATACAATTTTTTTTGTTGTTTTTTTTTTATTCGGAAAAGGATCCATTTGTACTTGAATTCTCTCAAAACAAGAGTCGAGAAAGGTTCTTAGAAAGGTCTACGTGAGATTACACAATGTTGCTTCGTGACGAGACGCTAGTTCACGAGGTGTGTATTACTACGTACTACGCAGCGAGAGAAAGAGACTATTCGCGTGTCACTGAACCGACGACGTGTTTACGTTCGCAATGGGAACTCGTCGCCGCACTCGAGACGGACTCTTCAGCGAGAAATCTCGTGGGTTAAAATTACAAGCAAACGCATATGCGTAAATAATCTATATTCACACCGCTTGTCCATCCGTTTTCCGAGATTCAAAACGATGGCAAGATGGCAATTTTATATCGCGCGCACGAAATCGCAACCAGACGCATCGTCAAATTTTGGCCAAACGTTGTTGTATACTTTCTCGCGCGATCGCGAAAGAAACAAATCTTCCAAAATTTATCCCAAAAACACTACGAGTGCGTCGTATCGCAAACTTACTTGGACAACACAACACGATGAATACGTCACATGTGGCTCTGAGAAAAAGTATTACGCACTATCTTTCATCACACACGCACTAGATTTTTGCACGCGTATTTTTTACACTGCGTAACTTTTCACTCTACCACACGCGGCAGGAAACGAAACGAAACAAAACAAAACAAAACAAAATCACCTGCACGACGCACGTGCATCACGTAACGTTTATAGGAAAATAAAAAAAAAATAGTGACTGATGCAACACAAACGTGCGCGCGCGCGCACGCAAGAGAGAGAGTCACGGGTCAACTAACTCCGACAATTTTCGTGTCTAACGTACGGGCACGATGCGGCGTGGCGGCGACGATCGCCGAAAACTGCCGACGATTCACGGCGGGCCACAACCTGCCAAGGCTACTACCAAACGGCAACTTCAACCTCTTCGACGACTTTCGCCTTTGTTCGTAAACGTTCGTTATACGTATTTTCGATGAATTACCAGAACGTGATTCCAGTCGTTATTTTTTCTACGAAATTTTATCTGGAAAACTCATGTTCGGCGTCTTCTTTTTCGCGAAATCACGTCGAGTGTCAATTCGTCATCTTTCCGTTTTTTCGATGTGTGCGTCTCGAAAAATGTAAACACGCGCAAGAAAACGAAGCGTAACGGAGACGCGTGTCGCTCTCCCGAGCGGTCGTTCTTTCGCGCGATAACGGAAATGCTTTCATCCGGTGGCTTCCCGCGCGAAATTCTACGAAATATTCTCGCGCGCTACTCAACACTCGCGCTAAGCAACCGATGACGCGGTTCGCCTTCTCGTCCTGTCGAACGTGACGGTGAAGTGTATCATGTCGCCTGCGTGACGTCGCGCATAGTACTACAGAGAGGGACGATTCCCGCCGCGTACGGCCTCCCTCACTTACACACAGTTGTGTCGATACACAGAGACGCGCTCGATCTCTCTCGCTCCTGCGGCGCCACCAGAGCGCGTGCTTGTATACACAGCCGTACGTACATACTCTCCGCGATCGCTCTCTCGCTCCCATCTCCCCTTTCCGGAATCACCTCATTGGTATCCGTCGCGCAACTTGCCAGAGCTCGACTTCTTCCTTCGTCTCTTGTTCCAGGGGTGGAGTTGCGAAACGCGCTTATCGCAGCCAAAGTACCAGTTTTTTTTTTTTTTTAGAATTAAAACTCGCGTCTATGTTTCCGACTACAGTGGCAATATGTTGTAGCTTTTCGAAATTGCGTCGTGTGATTCGATTTCAGACGATATGTTGTATATTATATTTCGCGTTTTATCTATTTGATTCGGAAATAAATATTATAATCACGCGTGCGTATTATGAGAATTATTCGAAAAAAAAAATCCTACAACAATTTCGATATAATTTATGCAATAGTTTAAATTATGGCTGTGATCAAAATTTAGCGCTGCAAATGCTTTGAAGCGTCAGTCTATGTTTAGCTTTCGTAAAACAAGGATAGAATATGTTGACCGCGGTCTAAATTATTTGAAGACGCACACGTTCCGAATTATTTGACGCAGTGTGTGGCAACACATAAATTAGTGCCATGTTACCATGGTTTTTTTTTAGTTGCTCTCCCACGTAACCGCCCGTATTTTTAATCACTGTGAGGTAAATCAAGTGTTTTGTGGAATGAAAGATAACGTATTCCTTTTTTCTCTTTTTTTTAGTAATAATTAGTTTATCTACTATAAGATACAAACTCGATCGAAGTTACTTTATCAAGTTTCATAATAATTTAAGATGAGAGTGAGGAATTCTCAAGTAATTTATTATACGAATATGTCTCTCCGATTAGTGAATCCTTCCGCTTGTCGAAATGTTTCAACTTCAAATATTCGAGATGCTTGACTTGTAACAAAAATGTCGAATAATAATGTGCATATTTGCAGTATTGTAATTTTATCGGAATGTTTTTTTTCTCTATCAAAAAATTTGTCAACAACTTTTTATCTTTGAAAACACGCGGTGATATTGTACACAACTCAAAAAAATTGAGGTCATTACTCGTTACGCGTGATCAAACGTATATATCACCTCTATATTTATATTGTACCGTTGTCGATTTAACAATCGAAACTCCAATTGTTTTTATTAAAGATAATTAAAGAATATGATGTATATATCTTTGAATAACAAAATGTTTATAAACATGAAAAGATTTTGGAGGAGATTAATTATTGTAAAAATTCACTTTGGATTATTATGAAATGGTTAATAATCATCGTAATAATCGTATCACGAAGATTACAATTTCAAATTATCTTGAAGATTGTCGTGAGATACTTCGCACGCCGCTCGCTTTCGCGTGCCTTCGCACAGAATCCTCCCGTATCGGTTTGTTTTTCGAGGGCCGGGCAACACAGTTTCTAAATCCGGCCTTGTCCGTCGTTCTCGGCGTCTGGCCGCCTCCGTGTGTCTCGTTTCCTCGCCAACCCTCACGAGGTAGGCTTTTTCTCGAAGCCGTGCCACCTACGTCTCCCGTTCTGTACCGATCCGCGGCTTCCTCTCCTCCCTCCCCGTGTTTCTCCTCTTTCTTCCACGATTTGCCGCTACCCTCGGCTCGCTTCGTTCGGCTTTTCTTTTTCCGTCGACGGAGTCCTTCGTTTCGCTTTACGCTCGCCGAATCTCTTTATTGCGTCGTACGTACGAAATATCTGCAGGGACTATAAAGTTTGCCGCAGCGAAATCGTATGTTAAAGCGTATCGGTGCCGAGTCTCGTGAACGTGTGCGATAACGAACTTAGTCACTAGTTCTCTCGGTTTAGGTAACACATGTTACCGTGCATTTTTAACTAGTTCCTCGTTCGAATCTCAAAATAATATACTTCGAATTAAAGTTTGTGCAATTCTAACTTATAATTTTGCGCTCTTCTACATCAGCGCTCTTATTTATTGTATTGATTTTTTCTTATCAAAGTCTTAACTTAAAAAAAAAAATGATTTTTATCTTTGTATGAAAACGTGCTAACAATAAAACACTGATAATAACAAATGACACTGACAATGAGTTAAACCGAATTTGAAATGGAAATTTTCAACAGGAAATTTTTCTCAACAGTGTTTTGTATCTAATTTACAAGTTTTTTACATACATCGAAGCTACATTTCGAGGCGAGATTCTCGTGTTGTTTCAGGACACGAGATTGTTGAAAAATTTTCGTATGCGAAAACAATTAATGTTGCGTGTATCATAGACTTTTGTATGCAAACATTGTTCGAGAATCGAGGTTCCAGTTTCGATTTTCTTTCTGTTGCCTAAGATTCTTCAGGAAATGTGGGATACGCGCATACGATCAATCAAACGCAAGCAAGAGACGAAGGAGAGACCTGGAGAAATGAGAAAAAGAGGATGTACATATAACAGATTCGCGAATGGGCGATATCGAATTGTAGCCCTTATACGTGTTCGCGTTAGTGCGCTTGCTAGTTCGTCGACACCGTGCGACACGACGTAACGTGAGACGAGGAAGAAACGCGACCGTTGACGAAGCGTGCCCTAGGTCTTGGTTGCACATGGTGGAGAGCCATCTCGCCCGCTACCGCCCTTTCCGCCATACGATGAACCACCGGAGTCCTTGTTATGCAGGTGAGTCGTGTATATATTACATATACAAACGTATATTTGTTCCATCGCGCAGGCGTGTGTCAGGAGCGGAGTTAAAGCAAAAACCACTGGTGTACTTTTGCACGTTCTATTTTATTATTGCAACGTTATCTTATTAATATATATATAATCCACTTTTTAAACTCAAAACTGAAGATTTATTCAAAGTGCGCATGTGAAACATAAATGAACAAATAAATAAAACTTTTTCTCTCTATATTTGTTTATTATAGGTATGTTCAATTTGTTTTATATGTTTATTTTATTTTATGCAATATATAACTTTAGATTTGAACTTAATATGTTTTCATATTGTGTAAAATTAAATGTGTTTATTGAATAACACTGAAAATCCGTTCCTGCTCTGCTCCCATACATCGACGTTACGAGGAAAAAGGTGGATAGAGCGACGCGCACGCATCCGCCGCCAGTCACCCCCCGCTCTACATTTCGCTCGGAGCTGGTGACGTAGCGTGACGTCACGACAGACGCCGTCCCCGGGACGACGATCGATTCTGGTCATCGTGCACGACCACTACTATACCGTAAGAAGAGATAGGTACGTTTACACAACCGCGCAATTGCGTCGCATGCATGCCAGATCGGTTTCTCACGGAGAAGACCCGTGTATATTCGCGTGAGTCTCTGATCCGGACATAAAAATGAATTAATGTACCGGTTGAAAGTGGAAGAAGCACAGATCTGTACCAATTGGAGTAAATGATTTTTGAAACTCTCGTACACAATCGCGCACGTTCGTTCAAAAGAAAGTTTTGTTAAATAAGCTTCTGCTTAGCGTGAGAGAGGTTTATGTCGCGGAATAAATTCGAATCAAATCACAGAAGTCGATTGTTTTTTGTATGCCACGTGGTTCGCGCGTAGACCGCGAGAAACGGAAGCAAGTTAAATTGCCAGATGGATTAGGCGTTGCGCGTCGATGATTCTCGACGAAACGTTGGCAACGTAGACGAGCAAAAGAAAACATTGACAGGTGAAAAAGATAAACTCTTGAAATGAAAGTGTTGGAGAGACGAGAAAGCAAATTTATTAAAGGGGTTAAAAAAGAAGAGAAAGAGAGAGAGATAGATAGATATTAGCTTTATTTGTTATGCGCTCTGGAATAAAATCCCTTCAAGCGCTTAGGACTACAGAGATGTACATAGTAAACAAAAATAACAATAAAAAGAGTAACAGTAATAATTAATATGAGTGAAATAAAAATAAAAATAAAAATATGAATAAGAATATGAATAACAAAAATAATAATGAACAATAATGAAAACAAAGTATAATAACAAGAGAAAAGAAAAGAAAAAGTGAACAGAAATTATTATTAATTATACAAAAAATAATAATAAGAAAAATAAAAAGGAAAATTAAAAAGGAAAATAATACAAGAGAGATGTATAAACATACATGTAGTGACATTAAACGCTATTGCCAAGCAAATGCTTGTGAAGACTGCTTTTGAAAACGCAGAAAGGTTCCTTACGAATATCAGCCGGTATTGCATTCCAGATATCAACAGATACGCATCTGAACAATCTACGAAACGTCTTAGTTCGAGACTGCGGAAGAACAAGATCGAGAGAGAGAGAGAGAGAGANAGAGAGAGAGAGAGAGAGAGAGAGAGAGAGAGAGAGAGAGAGAGAGAGAGAGAGAGAGAGAGAGAACAAATTTGAAGCAAAATTCTGATAGCATAGGCGAAGATAAGCGACGAGAAAACAATAGGAGAATGAAATCGGTTCAATAAATGGCAGCAAACAGCCATCAGCACATCGCTTCGATCGTCGATGATGACGGCGTCGACGCGCGGCGCACAGAGAAGCGGACGGAGAGCGTAGACTAGACGAGAAAGTCCGCTGTTCGCGCGCGCGCGTACGTGAGAGCGGGGAAGAAACGCATTTGCGCGGCATGAGACAAGCGCGAGCGTGACAGAGAAACAACAAACCCACGCCTGCGCCACGTGGGGCGAGCGTAGTAGCAGCTCGATGAGAGGGAAACGACGAGGACAGGTAGAGAGGACGATAGAAGTAGAATGAATGTGTTGCGCGCGTATATGTAGATCATATACGAAGTGAAAGACGCGCTTACAATCTGTTGTGATGAGAAGAAAACACACGTTTTGTTCACGATGTTGCGTCAGAGTGAACGTATGTAACGTACATAAAAAGTGATCCTGATGAAACAAGACGCGAAAGTTGCATGACATTGCGAGACGACGATGCGAAGAGACAATTACTCGCACCGATCGATTGCTGCGAATTGAGCGCGGGAAAGAATCCGATTGTTGTTCGAAGAGAGAGAAACACAACAGAGTAATAACAATGCAACGTGTTCCGCGATCGCTGATGTATATCGCCCGCTTGTCTCTTTTTGCCATTTACCTCGATGATGCGTCCATTCTTCAATGTTGAATTACCGGTGATACATTTTTGTTTTTACTTTATGCGTGATGAAGTCATCAATCGCGTCAGTTATCAATTTTATCAGCGACAATCATTGAGCAGATGGATAATATCATTATAAAAACTTATCAGTATTAATTAATCTTTTAGCTTCGATTTATATACTATACAGAGCACTTTTAAGCTACACTATTTGTTATAACTTGCATAGAAAAAAGCAGAGCTTTTTATTGTAAAGATTCTCGTGTGTTTTTTTCCACTCATAATTATTCAGATTTAAACAACCTTAAAAGAAAAAATAGACGATAACAGATAATTAGGTATGCGCGCAATAATCGCCAGCTTTTACGTTACAGCTATGCTAATGAATACACAAGGCAAGAAATATCAGTCGAACTTAATATGTACTTAATGAATTACTGTAAAAAAGAAGAAATTCTCTAAATAACTTTATTTATATTCAACTAGTCAGTTGTTACTCCGTAACTTCACTTAATATTCACGTAAATGAAAATTATATAGTTTAATAACCGTCGCTTATTTCGTCAGAGAAAAAAATCAGTATTGTATAATCAATATAAAAAAAAGAAATGATTAACGTAACTAAATTTATATATTCTTTCCCCTTCTATTAAAACGCAAAATAACAACACAACAACAACAACAAAAAATATTAATAATAACAATAACCATAAATAACCATAAATAATAATAATAACCGTATATCGTAGCGTATAAACTTTGATAGCTTCTTGTGTTTTTCTATCGATGGAGAGAAATACGATTTTCAACTAATAGTGCCACGCCTGCAGATGTCGGCCATCTGAACAGGCGCAATAAAGGGCGAGGGTAAGGGAGAACAATAGGGAGAAAGACTAGGTGGAAAGGGATGTGTAAGGGACGGGAAAGAGAGGAAGGATAGAGAAAGAGACAAGATGATAACAGAAGAGGCATCGACCGGTTGGATACGTTGCCTGGACAACACAACGAACGTTGACTTTAGTCGAATTATTTGTTAAGCCGCGCTCACACGAAATGCACCATTTGTCAGTATTTGCTGAGGAGTTACATTAGTTTATCCCCGGAATTAGCGTTGCACGAATATAACCGCAGAGCTTAGACTGGATGAAATCCCGGGATATCACATCGACTTTTCCGCACTTAATTGCTAATTAAGCGAGCATCCATTCGGTGTTTCGGAAACTTTATAGTTTTTTTTTGTTGCTCGCGGTATTTTGCTTATAATTTCTCTAACACTTTTACAAATATTAAATTATTATACATATATTTATTAAGGAACTTTATCTTTTAATATTTAATATTTGTTCAATTTTTTTTAAATACTAAGTAATCTAGAGAGAGCGAGAGAGAAAAATCGCGTGACACAAAGTAAAAAAAAAACATAAATCGCTTTGCGCCATATTAAGGGAACACCTTTACATTGTGTTAAGTGGAACCTTTATATATGAACTCTTTCTAATTAAATTAAACGTGGTTACGAGCACGTAACGGTTGGACGGGGCTTCAGCGGTATGCGAATTCTATGTATAGTTTTACTGAAATGAAACACACCCCCGTCGGTTTAAATGACACGCAACGACAATTATACCCCGATGCTTCCCTCTTCGGCGCATATTCTCCCTCGTCTGGCGTCTCTACGAGAGATCGGTTGGGCAAGGTCCGGTCATGCTTTTCAAGCCGACGACCGCTTTCGAGCGAGGGTTGTTCACCCCTATCCCGATCGAATTTTAGGGCTGCCAAGATTGCGAAATAATCGCAAACAATACACGTAAATCACGAGTTAATTTGTATGCAGTTGAAAGATAATGCCAACAAGAATATTTTTTAGCATATGAACATGATATTTAAGAAAACGTTTTTCATGTTATTAAACCAGTAAAAGTTTTTCGTACGAGATAATTATTTTGTTTTTATATTGAATCAAGTGTTTTTGTAAACCGTCTTGCGCAAATTAAACAATGGAATGCGAAACACGCAAGTTTAGGAAATGGATGTCACCGGTCGGAGGGTAAGAGAAATAATGCGTAGCGTCGCGTAGAATGCAGGAAGATAGCATGCAAAAATATTGCACTAACGGTGCGTCATTAATCAGCGGGAACCGCAAGCGCGTGCGGCATCGCGTCTAGCCACGCGGCAATTAAGGTAAACATGCGGTGAAAATTAATTAATCGATACGCGATGCCATGCGTGGAAAACGATGTCATTTGTTGCACGACCGAATCGTCGTCAGCGTTTCTGAGCGGGCGCGAGCAAGCGCGGCGATAATGAACGAGGTTGACGCGCTGGACCATTTTTTCGGCACGACATTGATGTACGATTATTGCGAAAAAAGTAAACGCGCGTTATCATCGTGTGAATTTTGCCTCTGATAAAAACAAATTCTGTGAAATCTATACAGACGAAGTCGTTGTGTTGATGAAGCCAGACTTCCTCAAGTTTTTATTAAGAGAAATTGCACATTGATACAAGAGTTTCTTTTTTTTTTTTTTGTTGAAACTGCACGGTTTTTAAAATGTTTGATATATGAGAGAGCGTATTCTTCTCACAAAGTCGCAATTAGCGCGCTTCATCTTGTGTTTACGTTAATGAAGTCATCGAAACCGTAAGTGGCTATTTTGAAGAGCTCAAGAAATTGTTCTACTAAAGTGATATATGTAAGTGCTCTTGAAAAGTACTTGGTCAACGTAGAAGACGGCTATATTGAAAACTAAATAAAAATTTTACCCTGATAAATTGCGCTTACCTTTTCGTTTCGGATATTTATCAATCGCTTTTCGTACAATGTTCATAAGCTTTTTAAAAAACTCTATCGTTTATTTTATTTAATAAATTATTTTATTAAAGTTGAGATTTGCCACGACGATCGATCGCGTCCCTGACATATTTGCCGTTATCGCGGCAAAGTATGGATGTATCGAATGTGTATTGGTTTCTGAGGTAATATAAATGGGCGTACTCTCGTAAAAATCGAAAGAACAGTATATTTCATCACGTTCGTGTCAACAACGGCGATAACAGCTGATACCAATATGAAGCACAAAATTTATTTACAATGTTTGGTAAATGTTCACACAGGGAAGAATGCTCCGATGATCTTGACCTTGACACATGTTATCAAGAACACTTTTTTTAACTCTCACGAGATTTTAGCCGTCGCTCATTGTTCATTAAAAAGTTATTATTAAAAAATATAATCACACAAATGATTATTGGAAACCAACAAAAGAAAATTAAAAATTTGATCAATTGTAAACTCCAAAAAAATTATACGACGTGAAAACTTGGAAAAGTGTAAACCCACGTGGACGAACCTCGTTTTGCATAAAAAGTGTGTACGTAGAAGCGGTACGTAGAACCTCTCTCCTCTATAAAGAGGCTCCATTATCAAAAACCTAGACACATAGATTTTGGATTTATCCTCGCTTTACGTTACGGAAAGTTGTAAACTTGTGTGGAAACTTGCCTCGATTTTACCCGTCGCTTGTTGTAGCAAAATTTTTTACAGGTTTTCAACTTTCCACGCAAAGCGAGGTTCAGTTCAAACCTATGCGTCTAGTTTCTTGATAGTGGAGTTCTTCCGTAGGGGAGACCTGCCTCACGTATACACTTTCCACGCGAAGCGAGGTTCCATACATGAGTTTACACTTGTCCAAATTTTCACGTCATATAATTTTTTTCTTTTAAATAAGCAAAAAATAAATCAATTTGTGATAATTATGAGTTAAGTCCAAAACTTCGTGGAATAACATAGCGAATCAAATTAACAGATAACTACTTAACGCTCCGAAATATTAACTAGAGACTAGTCAACAATATTGTTTATGTATAATTGTATCAGCAAACTCGGAATATATTCTCAGGAATGATAAGTGGGGTCAAAGTGTATTCTATTTCATTATTTCACATATTATTACTAAAAGTATCATTTTTTTCAAACTTTTTTGCTAATAACTTTTTAATGAACAATGAGCGACGTCTAAAACCTTTTGATTGTTACTCAAGAAAGTGTTCTTGACAACATATGTCAAGGTTATGACGATCGAAGCATTCTCCCGTATACTGAACATTTACCCAATGTTTTGCATTAATCTTGCAACTTGAAAATTGTCCAAACAAATACTCTCTTCTCGCTTCCTCTTAAAATAATTATCACATATTTATGTTTTGTTAAGACATCTGCTTCATATTGGCCAAAAACAAATTTACTGATAGACGAAATGCGTTGAAATTTTTTGAATTGAACAAAGTATGCAAAGTTGCTTTAATATCATTTCGTTATTTCACCGTTTCCGAATTCTATTTCGTCTTTAATTTCGATGATCGCAAACGCGTGACAGTTAAGCTCACTGACATGACAGTCGAAATATACTCAATTACTCGCAATGTTCTGCGCAGTCACGGCCGTTCATTCACTCCAAACGACTCCGTCGAAGGAAGTATCGACGAAATAACGTCGAAGGTCACTCACAATATATATTTCGACGAATAAACTGACGCAACGGATATAATCGAGGCATCATGAAAGACAACGCGCGCATGACTAATGCTCAAGTTTTATTTCGTTGTTGCATTTTCTTACTTAGAAGACAATTTTGTTTTGTAAGTACATTAATTTAAACAACTCAGTACATTAATATTTAACAAGTTAAATTATTCCTGGAGATGGTTTTTTTTTCAGATTTGAACCGTGTTAATGTTATTTTTATACCGACATTTCAAGAACAGTGTGATACCTGCAATCTGATTGATATCTGATGAAGTCTACTGAAATATCGATATAAAAAAATGACACTAACGCAACTCACACAAACCTAAAAAAATCCTATCTTCAGGAAATACATAAAATAACGAGGGATGACTTCAGGTTCAATGATGGAAAATCCAATATATGTTGTAATACATATATATTATATGTTGTAAAAAAGACACCTTTTTTGTAACATATATATTGCATCTTCAAGAATTCTTATAACCAGTGAAAGCATCAAATATCAGATCAAGTTAAATTATTTTATGCAATTTTTATTGTCTATAATTCTTTAAGTGGATTTTTAAATGGATTATATATTAGAATTTTATTTTTTTAATTTTTGTTTAAATTCTTCTTGTTAAATTCTTCGTGTTTTCTTAGCAGGAGATTTTAACGTGGAATAGAAAATAGTCTCGGAATTTCTGTTGACGTATATATAATGCACTGGTACGATCTCATTCACTAAAATAACGGAACGACGGATACGTCGAAATCACACGAATTTCGAAACAAACGTACTACGTAGATTCCCGAGCAAACAAAAGCAGCTACTGTTGATTTTAACTTCCATATCAGCTACACATGTATGTTCAAGAATGAATTAGCAGGTTTCAGTATGAAATGCTTTTAAATTGTAAATGCGAGCTTGAAAAAAAATACATGAACTACTCATTAGCAATTCTTAAAAAGAAAACACAATTAAATAAAAGTTATATAAAGTTATATAAAGTAATCTTTGTTATTCCTTAAATTATTATGAATCACAATTCAGCGAATAGAGATACACATATTTATAATTGATGCAAACGATCACATTATATCAAGTTACAAAAGAAGTTTTGTTCGACACAACAAAAATATCGACGACTTATGTTGTACGTTTCGAATTTATTACAATTTCAAATTCACAATTGCAATGATATCGCTTCGGAATTATAATCTCCAACGTTGTATTTCACAAACAAAGCTTCTTGTTTCCAATTACAAATATTCTTTGCGAGAATACGCTTTCATTATCTCGAACTAACATTTATGTTTCTTTCTCTCTTTCTCGCACGAGTTTATTTACATTTTGTAAATATACTGTTCGAACGGCAATCGTTAAAAAAAACATTGTTTCGCCGAAACATCAATTGTTCTAAATATTTTCTAATATTATTCATTCAGGTTTTTGCAATAAAATCATTTGGCAAACTTGCGGTCTTCGATGCTTGTGTTGTGCGGTGATCAAAGATCTCTTTTTGTATCGTTTGATGTAGCCACAAATCACAAACGTCGTGCTCGCCACTGCGAGAACATGTTTGTCGTCCTTCATAAGGATATATATCTAATATCGACATATTTCTTATAATATATATATATATATCTTTCTCTCTCTCTCTTCCGTGCTTTTACTCACTATTTCTGTTATAGAGTATTATCATATTACTAGTCTAAAACTCTCTTTGCCACAACTTATACCACACATAATAATAACGTTATATATAAATTATTATTTTATTAACATATAACAATTTATTTGTTCGCATAGAGATCTACTTCGAAACGTAATAGATGGAAAAGTAAACCTCTCCCAAAGCAACTTACAATTGATTATTTAGATATCTTTCTTCGCTTGTTTTTTATTCGCATCGTTTTTACGGCGCGCGTTAAGTGTCGCATTTTGCGAATGACGACCTCGAGAGGGATGTAACGGGTGAAGTCAGAAGGGCGAAGCGAATGGAAGAGAGAGATATAGCTGAGAAACAGCGAAACGGGACGAAGGAGAGATCTCGGGAGATAGATTTATGATTAATGCCGCGAGACAGTCGGGTAGTAAAAAGTGTTCAGCCGCTGCGAACGTAAAAGGCCCGTAAAGCCTAATGAGATGAGCTTCATCGAGATCTCTCACGAAAACTAGTTTCTGCGTGCATAACACTCTTTTGGCACTAATATTAGTTGCGACTAACTGTGCGTATATTGTTAGAAATATCAAAATCGTCAAATTCTGACAGAAAGATATCTTCTAATCGAAATAAAACAAATAATTATCCTCATTACTTAAGATATTTCTTATCTATATAAATCTTTATGTACAGTATGTTGTAGTTTTCTTCTTCGTGTGAATTTTCCTTTTCTTGGAAGATATTATAAATAATAGAAAATAATAGAAATAATAAAAAGTTCAATTTTATTTTATTTTATTTTTTTTTTGTGAATTTAACTTGTCCCTTCGCGGACAAACCTAAAAATGACTAGTTGGAGAGACTGCGTCTGTGAGACCCGCGTGACTTTGAAATCGAATATCTCCGCAAAAAATCAATATTTTTTCAATTTTATTTTTTTAATCGAAAGTTTGAACAATTCTGCGTCGATAAAAAACAAATTGAAAAACTTTCTAGTAGTTTCAAAGATACAAGAGTTTAAAAACAAAAACTAATTTTTATTAGAGATGCGCCGATGCGCAATTTTCGAGTTTGTTCGCGAAGGATCAAAATTTTTATCAAATTAAACGCTTGTTGATAAGTTCAACAATATTATAAGAATTGTTTATTTTGATACGTGCTATTAATTCTTATCTTTTTTGACACTGAAAACAATCTGTTGTACTAAAAACAATCACGGATGCCGAACACCGAAACAAAATTACAGAATAACGCGGTGGCATCTCCGACATCGCGTATTGCCTTACATGCCGTCACGATTTCTCGTTCACCGTTCCTTTGTTGTCGCGCACTGCTTACACGAAGATACAGCAGGAGAATCCACGACCTTGTGGTATAATATACGAGGACATAGAAAGTAGTAACCGCGTCGGCAAAGATAATGACAAACACGATGGCAAGTCGTGGTTTTCCGTTATATGTTCCGTCTCGAAACCAAGATGTACATACCTATCTTTATAGTAATCTCGCTTGTGAAGATGCGCGTAAATTTGAATTCTATTCTTATAACATAAAAAAAATTTATGTAATTATTAAGAAAAAAAATGAGTTTTTTCGACAAAAAATTAAATCAAAATCAAAGGCTATCGGAATTATCTGTGCCGATGAGCTCTCATTACACAGATGTGCCGATAAATAATTGACTCGAAATTTATGTCTCAAGTGATCGCATATGGCCAAACGACGACTATCGTTCCTTCTTTCCTTCCGCTTGGTGCCTCGTTTATTTGTTTGTCTCAGAGAGATTTCTCACGAAACACAGTGCCGCATAAACGCGTCGTCACGCAACGTGTGATCTCGAGTTTATCTCCCAAAATAGATTGCTTGAACGAACCAGTTGATACCGTATATGGTAGTTTTTGTGCCGACCAAATTTCCATCCCTAATTCTCAGATCTGTTCGGAAATGTTGTTTACCAACACACATGGAGATTTTGATTGAGTAACATATTGCGAAGTATGCTAATATGTGGGAAAGAGTAGCTGGTCAATACAACAAGGTCATATACGTCGTATCTTTATGTATTTTATTTTTAACAGAACGGTAGAGTTTGCAAATGTAACATATCTATATTGCGTCACTAGATAAAGTCGGACTAAAGTTTGATTTCACGTGGTTGTATGAAACTTTTTAACAAACGTTAAGTAAAAAATAGACTATATGTAGCGCTTAGCGAATTCGAAGGATTTGTTAGCATTAACTATAAAGCACGCGCATCAAGCGACAAGAAGGTAATTAACTTTTCGGTCGTTCACTCTCGTTCTCTTCCTCGTTCTCTTTTCTGTCGCGTCCTTGCTCAAACTGCGCAGCAAACTCAAGTACATTTACCTCGCACTACCGGCTCCGACCGCGATTTCTTGGCGCTCTTCTTGCCATTTTGCCCTCAACACTCGCTAATCACGCATTTAAATAATAATACGCTATATGTACCCATTAATCTTTTACATCATGATGTTCATACAAACTTTGTTGTGCGTTACGTGCAAACTGCAATAGACGTAAAATTGTTGATTCGAAACTCGGATTATTTTTCAAATTGTTTTCATTAATTTTTATTGACGTGATTGCGTCACGATCACATAATGTAATCGTCACAATCACGTGATAGAGAGTAACAGATGGCACTTCTTCGATAAAATATGAGTAATAATAAAGATATCATCAAAATCGTTTTTAACTTTATTGTTGTCTGTTTGATTAATGCGAACTTTGATATATATGTTCACATTAATGTTTGAATTCTCTGGCTTATCTTTCTTAATATTTCTAGTACCTCTGCTATAATATATTTTATAAATAGAGGAGCGTGTACATATATATACATATATGTATCTATAAAATATAACGTGTCCCATGGTCTAAATTATTTTTAGAGAAAGGGATGCAGAGATGCTACATGCATATAAAAAAAACAAGAAATAGTATAATGTCAAATATTCAGCATGTTATATACATGGAAGTTATGAGATATATATACACCACACATGTAAGTATAATTCGAATACTTTCATGTATATATGTAAGACACAATTTTTTATTGAAAAATATAAAAATCTGAGATAAAAGACATATACAAATAATACTTAAAGTATATAAATACACATAAACACTAGATAAGTTTATCTAATCGTTAGATTATCTACAAATTTTTATGTTTTCTAAATAAACTTTTGACGATATGAAGAGACAATGAGAAAAACTATATTTTGTAGATAAAAATTATATATATATCTTTGCATATGTATATACGATATATTGTTATTACATCGTTCAAAATATATGTCGTATAAATTATTGTAAATCAAAGCAGTCTGTTCGTGCAATTTACCGAGTTTCTACACACAGCTAAAACCTCACAACTTGTAACAACCACTACAAATTCAAGCACACACAACAGTGTGACTTACCAATTCTTGCTGATAAAAAAGCAAGAATTAAATAAACGATCATCCTTTTGCGGCATTAGATTTTTATAAACAGCGAAATTAATATTTCTTAACAAGTTATTAGGTTATTTTAAGTCGTGGAGTAGTCGCCAAAACGACAAAAGAAAGAGTCGGAAATAATCTGACTATGATATTTGGAATATAGATATGTAGAATAATAATAAAAAAGTATAAAATTGAAAATATTAATCAACACAAAAACTAATAAATTTAAAGTAGCGCAAAAATAAATTGTGAATAATTTGAGCGCAAAAATACGAAGTGTGTTACAAGAAAACTCGCATGAGAAGTGCACCTTACCTTTAGGTTAACATTTTTATATCCAAAGCTATACTGCGAACATATAAATGACATAATATTCAAGCCCTGAAAGAGTAAATTAGTAAAACAAACCTTGATCACACAACAACGCTCGACATGTAATAAAAGAAGAAAGACATTAGTGTAACATATAATATTTAATCAATCACAGATACATTCAGAAGAACATCTGTCATGAATTTGATGCGAATCCGATGCTCTCCGTCGATAATATAAATAGAAATCCATATTGTAAAGTCAAACGTAATAAATCCAGTAACGGAACTTGTCGTTAACGAGTCATCAGAATTGAAGACTCATTAGCAAAAGCTGCAATAGTTGTTGTTGTTTTTTGATAACGTGTGAGCGTATTGTATTAAATTCAATAATTAAAATGTAACTGTTCGAATATCGTTGTTCTAACTATCGAAAAAACGATTATTATGTGCTTGTTATATACTATCTCATTTGTAGTCTTTTTTCACATTATCGTTCTTGCTCGTACGTGTTCTTCGGCGCGATAAGCGCGTCGTGAAATACGAGTGCAAAGCAATACGACGCCGTGGAAATCAATTCCACGCTAAGAATTACGTACTAAATCTCGTTTCTCGTTCGAGAGTTACCACGATTACAATCGTCTCAAGTTGAGGAAATTTTAGAACACAGAATGTGTCATCGGATATATCATTCGAAATTAAAATTGTTTCATGAAAAAAAAAAAAAATTTTTTTAAATTATCATATCAGATTATCGTTGTTAATTCGCATTTTCTTCGACGAAGTGTGGAATCTGTTAAAAAAAACAAAAGGAAAAAGACACATGTACAAAAAAACTTACTGCAAATCCTGGAGAACCAGTTCTGGACCAGTCCGTAATAATCGATGTAATAATCAATAACTTCATCGAAATCTGATAGCAGCGCGCTGCTCCGGTCTTCCTGTCGCTCCTTGGAAGCATTTCTGACGTTACAGCGGTGATGGTTGTTCTCGTCTCGTTGCGGACTAATTAAATCTTGACTCTCCGTCGTATCTTGTCCGTTAGCACTGATTGTTAGCAAGGAAGTATTAGCGGAGTCTCCTACCATACCGACGGCACTACAATGAGATAGATCGGCTGTGGTTACATATATACGGCTATTAAATTGTATAAATGTGTGTCGAAATAACAAATTTTCGATGATACATATCCACGCACGTAGTTGGATAATGCTAATTGATGCGATAATTCGCTCAAACGCAACGTGAAGACGTAAATGAATTGATAATTTTAACAAGAAACCGTTGTGATAATATACAAAGAATGACGCATAACTTTTATCGGTTTTTTTTTTTTTTTTTTTTTTTTTTTTTTTTTTTTTTTTTTTTAACGTAAAGTCTGAAGAATGTTGCGCCACACGCGCGCAAAGAAAATTTACCGATAAAATGACCTTTGACCGTCACTTCACATGATTTACTATCGCAATGATCGCCAATTTTACCAAAAAAAAAAAACGATACGTGTTCTACGAAGTGGAAAATAATGAATAAACATTGCTGCGGATAAACCTTTCAAAAAGCTTACATAGTACGTAGAAGAAGTTAAATATAAAGCAATTCTGTAAAGTGTGAAGATGACAACGACAGTATTCTTCGAACGTTCCGTCCTTGTTATTCTCGTCGTTTCGCATTTAGTTAACGATAACCCAGATTGCGGCATCTTATAAAACCGGGTTATCGCAGCGTGAAAAATCGCGTCGTTATCTTCGATTATTACGTGAACCAGACGGCGAGAGTCGTGAAGAAGATAGACATCGCGATATCTCCGACCCCGCGATGGCAGCCTTTTATTACTACAGCGCGTAATATATCAATCGACGGACGGTTATCAGTTCACGGTATCGCGCGCGAGATCCCCGGGCTCTGTTTTATCAAAGGCGGCGAAAACTGCACTTGCCGCCGGTGGAGAAGGACGCACGCCCGTTGTGTCGCCGAAGACGCCGCTTCAGGCATTCTTGAAAAGAGAAGAACTTGAGAGAGAGAGAAAGAGAGAGAGAGAGAAAGAGAGAGAGAGAGAGAGAGGGAGAGAGAAAGAGAGAGAGAGAGAAAGAGCTCTTAACAAAGGGTAGTGCACGAAGGTATGCTTTTCATCATCTGCACACTTTACGACGACGAAAGGAGGTATATATCGATCGGACGGAGCCGGGCTCAATAATTCCAAAGGTGCTTCTCTCTCGCTTTAACGCGGAAGCGCGATTAGTTAATCCAACGCGATGCGCTCATATTGGCTCTTCACGTTTTTTCTCTTCACCTATCATTCGCACACACACACACACACACACACGATTGCGGCAATTCGATTTCTTATTTCTTTCCCCGTGATTTTCTCAGCTGTCAACATTGATCTCGTCATTCTGGATGTGAACGCGAAAATGGAAAATTGATTTGACAGATTCAATTATTAATCAAATTATTTGATAGAATTGAGACAATTTTGTATATAGAAAAAAAATAGCATGATTTTATCGATACACGTCGAAAAACATTAACTTTAACGTATGTAAAATTGTATATCTATATAATATTACTTTGGTATTGTTTAAGAGAATTGTTTCACTTTGGTAAAACATTTTATGATTTGCGAGCTCGGTATGCGATCGGCTCGTGCCAAAACTCGTAAATATTTGCCGGCGGGCGGTACTTTACTTTATGACTGTTATCGCAGTTTGTGGAAAGCTATCCTTCGTTCCAATACCGTTCAAACAATAGAGCAAAACGAAAATTGGCATTTCTCGCGAATCGATCTCGAGCACCCCTCGGTATGATTAAGTAAATCCGATATCGTCGCGTTAATGAAACGATTTCACGACTCGTATGTTTCTGTTCACAAAGCGATTTAAAGTTAATGCAAGATCGTATAAATGTTTTTACATAAGTGACATCTAGACTATTTATGTGTTCTAGAAAAGTTCTGCTTGATATAATCTCGAGATCACGTAACTTCACAATTTATCATACAATAATATTTCAGCTTATTATTACTAGTTGATTTTAAAAATAAAGACGAATTGTTCGTTTTTATTTGTTTCTTCGAAACAACGATGAGAAATTTGACCTATTTTGTTCGATCGATTTGACCGTTACACGCACCGTGTCCGAAACTTGCGAAAACCGAGTTTACGTGTACGTGAAATTTGGCGAGTCTGGTATCGCTTTTTCGACCATTAAAGGGACAATGTGATATTGTTCATGATAGTATCTAATGGACTCGTCGTCCGATCACATGGACCATCAAAGCCGAAACCCAAGGGCGAGATGTCAGAAAGGACAAGTGATAGTAATACAAGCGGAGAAACGCGTTTCGTACTATAGCTCCGAAAGTTTCCATGAGATTGCCAGTTACAAGAATAGTATCTCCGGTTTATCCTAACGCTATTTTCTCAAAAAACCGATATCACGTACCGAAGTAAAGTTCGAATAAATCGGCGCACGTAGGAAACGCGAGAGAAAAAAAACCTTAATACCACGATATGGATGTCATTGCTATTTGCCTCTGGAACAGATGTCAACCTATTTCGCGATAAATAAAATCGGCGTTTGTAAAATCGTTTTTCAATGCTTTTGTATTTCGCGCGAATTTGCGCGTTGTTATAATTGTTTCACTAACTCCAATATATATTCAGTTGTTTGTGCATTTATCTACAATTTATTACGAGTATTATTTGTGAGGTTGTTGCACAAAATGACGGGAACACGTCAATTAGTTTACGATTGAATTAACCGCGAGCTAGTTTATTTTTTTTTTTTTTTGTTATCGCGCTGCCTGTCAAAATTTTAATTTCTATAGGAGCGTTGTGTCACGCGATAACCATTTCTTCCCTGTTTCTCATTTTAACTGTCCCTTCCACGCTGAGATGTTTACGAACGGTAAAGCGACCTTTTGCTTGACACCCAGAGACGAAAGACGCGTGCATATATTTCGCTTTTTCTTGTCTTTTATTTCGATGAGAAAAACACGACCGGTCGTCGTTTGCGACATAATGAAATTTCGAAACAAAAACTTTCATACATATTCCGTGTGTTTGTGATTTATCGTATAACTTGCGTTATGCGATAAACAGGAATTCGATAGAATAAAACTTTTTACGTATTACACGTAACGAACTTTTGCAAAATGAATTTGTCTCTTCATTTTTTTTTTAATCGTGACAAATCTTATTATTGACTTTTAAAGAAAGACTTGAAGTTTGCGTCGAAATTCAAAACGTTATGTTTAAGTTATGAACTTTTTCATTGTTGTTTTGCACTCATAATGAAATACTGAACAAGCGGACTTTCGTTACTTGTACGTTGCACTACTGTGTGTTCGTACCTTGAAAAAATACATTACGTTTATATATTTATTGCTACATAAATCATTTTTAGAACATGGCGCATTTATACCGAAGAGCACTTACAACAAAAGAAGAGAAGACAGAAAGACTCTTGTGCACCTGTTCGAGTTTTCGTTTAGTGCTCGTAATACAACAACTAGAACTGTTCCAAAGTTAGAAAACTCTCTCTCTCTTCCTCTCTGACCGGAAGTTTCTTCAAGATGACCCAAGTGGAAAGACAAAGAAGGAAACGAAAACAGTCTCTTTGGCTTTATGATAACAACGGTCGGGGAAACCGCGAGTTAGACAAAACGGATGGTTCGAGAATATATACTTCGCGTCGTTTGCCGTCATTTACAAGCAAAAAAGAAGGTGAATTACGCGCGTGTATCTCTTATATTTATTTTACGAGTTGTCATCCGTTTGCGTACGTACGTGCGCGCGCGCGCGCGCGTGATAAAAAACATTAAGATAATATTTTATAAAGTTTGTTTACAAACTTCAGAGCGCCCGAGAGTATTCTCTATTATAATTATTAATAATATTTTATCTTTGATTCGGAGTCTGTTTTCCATGATACTCATCCGGCATTGGATGACATAATGGAGATGCGAGTTTGAGATAATATTTTTTGGTGAAAATTGAAATAATATTTTCTCTCGTTTCGGACGCCGTATTTTAATTGCGAGTAACGGAATATAACTGGCGCCAGTTTTCTGGAAATGTGAAACACCGATGACGACCAAAATCGTGAAAGAGAAGTGTAATCTTTCGTTCTGATGGAATCCGCCATCTGTTCGCAGTTGTCGACATATGATCGATTTCTTGCAATTCTTAATGCAAACCACGCTAGGCTCAACCTGTCGTCTCTTATTTTTCTACGTGATGATAAATGCGCCTGCGAGATTCATCGATCTTTGCTCTCTATACGCTCTGGGTTCTTTCTTCGAGATTAAAAATATAACATCCTTCAACGTGACTAATGCGACGCAAGCGACATATGTACATGTCGAAAATAACATGAAAATTGTGGAATATCTAACAAGATGTAAAGTCTGTTTTTTTTTTTGAATGAAAATAACAAGAAATATGAAAAAACTCTTGTTAAAACCACTACGACGGAATAAACGTAAAATTTCGTCAACAAAAGTGTTCGCTTTGCTGCACAGCATCGAAATCTCGATATTGATCATAATTATAGCAATGATACAATCCTTTCCAGCCGGTTGCATGATCAATGACGTCGAAAGTTATTCGCGAACGTAATGAGAACGGAAATCGCAGTAGACGACAAAAGAACCCTCGGCGCGGCTTTATCACGTGCGATGTATTCTTTACAAAGAGTTCGTTGTAGTCTTTTTTTCTCGCACATATTGCCCGGCTACTGTCGACTGTCACGTTTGAAAGCTCTCACACGTGGGATTATAAATTCGGTGGTGGAAACTTGCCGACACAACGGTATGAACATTCCGCGGGGCGATCGACTTTACGAAGCCAATTTCGCTGGCAACGCTCGAACAGGCCGTAGCCTCGGGGAAATTCACCTCGCTATACTTTTTCTCTCTCTCTTTTCTTCTCTTTTTTCTCTCGTTTTCAAATCGCCATCTCTTATCCAGAGCTTGAATCTTTTATTCGCTCAGCCACGCTCGCGCGTTCGTCCTTCTCTCGCGTTCATATTATTGCAAAAATCCCCGTTAAAACGCGCGCAGGTAAAAAGGCCGTTCGGAATAGAGTGACAAATGGTCATACGCGCAAACACTGGATCTTCCTGAGATTGCGAGAAAGAGAAACGTATTCGATTGTTCGTCGCTCCTATATAAACTCTCGCTCACATACCATTTCTGTATTTTTTTTTTATTAGATTTATCTTGTTTTTCACATTGTGTGGCGCAGCGTCGATAATCGCGATCTGCCGATAATTGACTCCTATAATCGTTATAATTCGATCGGTAGATCGTATTACACGTAACAAACTTGTGTCATTTGGTTAATTGCAGGTGTGAACATCCGCTTATAACTCGATAATACCACGCCTATAGGCCGCCATACCGCGGAATAATCGCAACGCAACCCGATCGATTGATCGCGTCACGCGTCTTTCCCTGAAATGTCGTCGGCAAACAGCCTCTCTCTCTCTCTCTCTTTCTTCCTCGCGATCCGCAGTCAATTTCCCCGGGTACACAATATCGGCGCCGAAGCTGCCAATCCGAACGCGAAATCGGATAGCGCGTCTTGCGAAGACATGCCGCCGCCCGCACATTCGATAACAACCGCTCGTCGTTTTCTTCCGCGCGTCTGTGAAGGTTGCAGTCTTTCCACGAGAAACGCCACGTTCCACTGACGTGCGTTCGTATACGTAGATTCCGAATATATCGCGCGCGTCTTCTCTCGACACATTAACTTCATCTCGTCTCTCTTCCCCTTCGGAGCTAAACTAATCGCGCGTTTCATCGCCCGTATCGTGAATCACTCGAGTCTGTTTCCTTACACGGTTCGCATATTGGCTCTGAATGTTGATGCGAAGATGCGGTATAATTTATATACCGCGACGAGTGTGACGCGAAAAAATTTCCTATCCTGAACTAATAAAAAAGTCCTTGATAGTGTTCGTGACTAACCTAACCTAACCTAACCCAATATGTGCGAGCCTCTCGTTACGGCAGTACAGGAATTCCGACCTTGGCACCAGCCTTCGAAAACACTTGTGAACGCGTTGCAGTACCGATACCACAATTTCTAGCACCTGTTTAACGTAGAAGGTTCGAAATTAGATCGAAATAGACAGTTTTCTTTCTTCGACATTTTTATAAGAATTTATTCAATCGGGGTGATTTTATTATTGTTTTTTTTTACTTTTTTTATTTTTTTTATTTTTTTTTTATCAAAGAATCTGCACATCTCTCGAGAAAGAACTAAACGTTAGCATTTTATATTTATCACTTCACATATCTATTTAATTATTATTTTTTTTTACAACAAATTTATATTATTTTTTTAGTTTTGTCTTCTTCATTTTTCTGAGTTGCGCGCTTATTTCGCGCATATCGGCGACGTGTTACATCGGTCCTGATCGTATGCACCGGACCAGTACATACGACAATATGTGTTGCTAACTCGGTCACATGTGCGCGTATACGTGCTGATAACATTTAGGAGCCCGGCCAAATGGCACACCGCGCAACCATGTCATATTTTAAACAGCGACGAACACTGTAGCAACGCGACTAGATCGCGCAAAATCGAAGATAGTCGCATTTTCGGTGCCGAGTTTATCTCGTACTTCGGACAGCTTGAAGACGTTCTCACTGGCGAGGTTACTGCGGAAATAAAGGGACAGTACGGTCGTTGCGGGACGACTACGGTTTTTGTGGCCTGTAAATTGCAAACGTGACCCAGCTCGGTCCGATAGCGAAAAGAAATAAAGGCCTCGAATAACGTCAAGAGAGAGAGAGAGAGAGAGAGAGAGAGAGAGAGAGAGAGGAAACGAGAGAGGGAATGTGCAAAGTTAACATCTAGACATAAAATTCTATAGGTTTGATCAACGGTTTTGTTCGCGAACAGTTTAAATGTTTTATCACTTTGAGGAAAAAAAAGATTCTGCATTTTTTGCGACATGGAATATTTTATAGAAAATGTGTTACAAGATACTATAATATTTCATATTGAGAACACATTAAAAAACTAATTACGAAGAACTTTGTTATTTTCGTTTTTACACACCGCAAAATATTGAATTTATAGACAGCTGTTTAAAACGTCGTGAAGTTTGGCAGATAAAACTTTTTTGCAATCTTTCGTGGTCACGTGCAGTTTTATATCTCGCGCGATACACAACGGATTCGAATTGCTTCTTGTCGTGATTTTTACGAGCCTGAAGGTAATCTCTGGAGCAGTTGCAAAGGGGAGAATTCGTGATATACATCCAAGTGCAAAAGACACTCACGACCGCGTTCAATTAATTTTTATATACGTGATGAGCGCTCTGTGCGCGTTTACTTTTATATAATAGGTATACATATACACTGGAATATAATCCGGTGAACTCGCATGTTCATAATATATTCGCATCACGTCGACGCGCGAGCATGACTTTAATTACCACGTACAACACTTATTAACGAGCGAATTTCATTTCCTCAAACTACAGCTGCGACAGCGCTCACAGTTAATGCCAAGTTGATTTACTCGAGACAATCCCGCATTCGTATTTATGATCCTCCATTCACGAATGAAGTGAGAATATGAGCGACGCGAGGCACGATCGCTATTCGAAAAATGCAAAACTAATTGAACAGAGTAACTAATTGAGTTTTTTGTGTTTTTCATTTTTCTCGAGATATAAACTCTATTCGAGATTAATCCTGTGTAATAACGAGTAAGAGGTGTCCGATCACGGGCTAAACATGAAAAAAAAAAGAAATGTCATTTTGGCCCGTTTAGCGAAAAACTTCATCCTCCACTATGGCCCGCGTTTTGCCGAAACTAATTCGTTAACGGAAAAGAGTTAATCTTTCTAAGTAATATCGTGTTATTTGAAGATTTTCTACAACATTCAAGTTTCGTCAGTTTGTGTTTTTTTTTTGCTTGTCGAAAAGTGATGCGACTCGGGTTTTTTTTTTGAACAGAAACAACGGGAAACAAATCGTAGGTACACTGATACGCACTTCCAACTTTAATATGAGAACGCACTCATAAGTGGACTTTCTATCGCGCGCGTCTAATTTTCAACTTTGCACACAAAGCTATTAACCCCCACTTGCGTTTGTCGCAGTTGTGTGTAGTGTTTAACTGTTATGTTATGCCATACGGGGGTAATTAAGGATAATGGCGTTTATTGCAATATCTGTCGTCGGACCGCGGAAACGAAGGACGGGATCAGACATTTCCGAGCGGAAATCGCGTCGTTACTTGTGCATTTCGAGCACTTGCCACTCTCTCAGAGTCAGCGAGATCGAGTTTTCGACGTGAGATCAGATGGGTTAGGTTAGGTTCTCGCGGGTCAGATAATATTACAATCGTATTCCCCTTCGCCGAGTATGAAACTCTCTAATTTTCTCTGCTGCTCGAGTATTCGGTTTATTGTGTGGAATATAACACACGCTTCAAAAATAACGTTCTTGCTTCTCAAAAACCCCCCCAATATTAATAACAAATTGTCAATTTATCGTTACTCAAAAAGAAGTTACTCGATTGAGATGTATTGATATCGTCTGTTATGTCGATTGTTGTGGGAGGAGATTTGTGTGAGGCATCTACACGCTCATTGAAATGTTTCGAAAGTGACGAAGTGAGCGAATCGACGGTTGAAAAATTGCTCCCTGAATGATACTTTACACATTGCGGACAACGATATCGTCGCGCGCGTTTTCTCGCAACCCACGTTACGCCAGCGAGAAAAACTGCAACAACAAAAAAAAGAGAGAGGAAGAAAGAATGGATACTATTTGTCGGGTGGAACGACGGCATTCCCAAATGGAACGCGAGAGCACTCCGGTTATTAGCGCACTTAAGTGCCGACAGAGAACTTCGGTCCCTCGTGTCGTCGAAACGAGGGAGGACGGTCGATACCCCATCCGGGCGCATTCTCCTCGCTCTCCCCCTTTTCTCTGCCTTCCCCCTCCCCGCCCCTCCACCCTGGATGGTCTTCTCTCCGTATGTACCGCGATATGCATAATATTTACACTGCCCCCCAAGTGCCAGGCGCGTCAATTTCACCAATTTCAGATATATGCGCACGAATGCACGAGACGCTTGCTGCGGTCGCAGTCTCGAGTTGTGCGGTATCGATAGGGTGTTCCCAGATTTCCCACACACTTCCTTTCACGAAATACCAATTTGCCCGATCAGCTTTGTATTTTATACATACCGAGAGCAGATAATTTTCCCATACGTGATTCTTATGATCAATTATGAACGACATTATTGCGTAAAATTGCGTTTAACCGTTCGCGTTGTTACATTCAGTTTTGATCTAACACAGAGATGAAAGAACCGCGTTCCTCGTTTCAAATTTGATAAAAAGGAAAGAATTTACTCTAATACAACTTTAATATGTGGAATTAAGGTCTCTTCAGAGCGCGCTCTAATGAAAGTTGGTTAGAAATACGGGTAATTAAATTATCGTTAAGAGAAAATCGGCTTTCAAATTGATTCGCGAATAAGTACGAGACACCGCGTATACTTGAGCGTTCTGCTGCAATTCCGAAATTCCGAAGACCTTTCTACAACGGAGCCTAGCGAGCGAAGCGCGTAAATGCGAAACGAGTTCTTGAGCGCAAGTTAAGCCGCGGGCTTACGCGCTTATTTAGCCAATTATGCTTCAGTTCGTAACATCTAGTGAGCTTTGTTCGCGATTTCAATTCAGTTTTGCAACAGGGACAATAACAATACACCCTCGTTCTCTATCATCAAGCAAACTTAAACTAGTTATCAAAACAACTTCTTTTCAATTCTTTTGACAAAAACGTTTCCTTTTTATATTTGTTTTTTATCATAACATAAAACATTGGAATTCTCTCTCTCTCTCTCTCTCTCTTTGGTGTCACTCCACCACTGATTCCAAAGCGATCTAAATGGTCTATCGCGCAATCAAAACTGTCGAACGATTATCCTCCCGCTAGCCGATCGTCTGAATGATATCGCGCCCGTAATGGGAAAAATTAAAGCGAGAAAGATGGGAGAGGACGGGATTAAAGCAGTGTGAAAAAGTTAGGACAGAGTGCACCGGAGAGACATTTGATTCCGCTCTTTTCTCTCAATAAGTTTTCTTCGACGATATCTTACTCTTTTTTTCCCGTAACTCGAGATAAACTTTTGGCAGGTACGTGGGAAAAACGATAGCGCGCGTTTCTCCACATTCTGCACGCTACATCGTCGAGTACACTCGACTGTTATTTCAGACCTTCCTCCTCCTTCTCTACCTTTTCTTCTTCCCCTTTCATCCTCTTCCACCGCCTTGACTCCCTCCTAGTTCGAGTTCGTACTCAGATAGCGTCCCGTGATGGCAGGCGGGTATCGTGTCTTCTCTGGCGGGTGAGCATGGCACAGCGATGAACTTTATGGAAATGGTCAACATTATTTTTCCGTACACGCGTGCACAGCATCCAACCGCTGGCTGCTTGCATCTATAGCTGCTGCTCTCTCTCTCTCTCTCTCCTTTCTCTCTTTCTCTCTCTCCGCCTGCGCACCGTCACCGACCGTAAACAATATACGGACGCAGACGATACGTTCCTCAACCCGTAACAATGCAGTATATGCGTAACGACCATTTTACGGTAAGCAGGTCGCGACCGATACGCGTATAATGCGAGCATGCATAATGTTATCGGCTTCGGATGTTCCGGCGCGGTGGGTTTGCGATATTTCATAATTTTCTCCTATACGCTCGGAAACATTTTGTTTATCTAAATTTCTCTCGCTACTGGGTGGTTTTCCCAGATTCGTACAAATGTTAGACAAATTTAACATTCTCTTTCAAACAGAGATAACGACTTTCAATGATAAACTTCGAACTATTGACGCGACGAAACATTTACGTACAACAGTCGTGCGCTTCAATGTGAATTTCTGTGAGATTACTATCGAAGTGATAATTAATTACCTAAAACTTTATCAACTTTTATTTAGATAAATCACTGCTCGCCGCGCAGCATTGATTAAATTGGATTATTGAAATTCCGCAGTTTGTGCTAATCTTCGCGGACAGACATGGGTCTCCTAGACCCACTCAAAAATTGCAAACCGGTGTCTCTAATAAAAATTGTTTTTTTTTTTTTTTTTTCTAAACTCTTGTATCTTCGAAACTACTAGAGATTTTTTCAATTTGTTTTTTTTTATCGACGCGGGATTGTTCAAAAACTTTTGATTCAAAAAAAATAAAATTGAAAAAATATTGGTTTTTCGCGGAGATATTCGATTTTAAAGTCGCGTAAATTTCAGGCCCAGTCCGTTCAATTAGTGGATCATTTTTGAGATCTGTCGAAAAAATGAAAAAATATATCTCGTCGCGCGAAGATGTTTCCGTACATAATTAAGGAAACGCGATAGATGCAATGTTGTGTAATAATAAGAACAACGAAGTTTGAAAATATTTCTCTTAACTTTTTACGAAGAAATATAATGGTTTTTTTTTTTGTTGCGCTTCGTTATTATGCTTTTTGTTGCTTCGATAACGTCGATCTGTCTAAAGATCAACGTCGAAGAAACGATATGATATCACTGGCCGCTTAAAATTTCCCTAACAAGGTACGATTTCGCTCGTTGTACGGGCTTTTCCGTGCTATTGTTTCTCCCGGATATTCATTGTTCCGTCCGCGAGAGCGATGGAAGAGTAGCTGTGCGACGTTGTCAGGGCGGCCGCCCCCTCTCTCTCTCTCTCTCTCCTTCACCGCTGGATGTCGCATTAGCATGCGCAAAGTTAAGGGCTATCAACGTCGCGACGTCGGAATTCTTCGTGAACAGTCAGGCCGTCTGCCTGTCACTTCCAATGATTCGCAATTTACGATGTTTACGAAACGCGAAAGGGCCATCGCCATACAACTCTCTCCCGTCGAGGATTCGAGCTGTCGTTTCTTGTAGTCGTTAACGCGCTGCTGCTACTGTTGCACACACCACGCGCCCCCCCATCGTGTTACACACCGCATTTCCCGTTCCCCCAAATACGTAGTGATTTCTACGTCAGAACTTAGGCGGTCAAGTCGACTTAGGAGTCGCGATGGGGATGCCAAAAGGAAGAGCTCGGCGACGAGAAGCTTTAATATTCTAGCGCGTAATCTGACGCAGATGTTGGAAAGTAAGTGCGGGATTTACGGAGTTATACTGGCGCAATCTATTTGTAAAATTAACTGCGTTGCTCTCCCTCGCTCTGCGCGCACTTCTCTGCTTAAGGTCGGGAATTTACGAGCCCGAAATAATCGATCGTTCCGCGCGCGCACCGCACACACCGCCAGGTGCAGGTGGTATTAATCTTCGAAATGCAAATGAAATTTAATGCCAGCCCCTCCGACAACACGCCTTCCTTTCTAGCAAATCCCTAGATATCTTCGATCGCGCGCGATATTTTTCGCAGAGATAAAAGAACTTGAAAGTTTACGCTGGGAAATTAAAATAACGTTCGTGTTACTCACACTACGGAATCGTTTCTCACAAGCATCCGTCCGTCTCTCGCGATGTTTCTCGCCGGTTCTCGTTAAAGTGACTGGTTTTCCGAACTCCCCAAAGTCTGCACCTGGAAAACGCAATTAGCTACGTGTCAAGACAGCCCCACTAGGGCCACTCACTATACACAGGCTACTGTTTATCTAATGCGCGGATGCCGGAAACTTGGACGCCCAGCCGGCATCAGAATGCAAATTCTTCGCTCCCTTGTTGTTTCGTACCTTATGACACGCCTTAAGATATTAATCCACTTGGAGTTTCTCTCTAAGTCCGTCGAAACTTGATCGAACTCACGATTAATAACAACGACGGAGGATTTAACCGTCAATTTTGATTAACGTGAGGTCGGCCATTTTTTGTTTTTTATTTTATGTTCAAGAATATCCGCGCAATCTGTCGGACTCGTTAATTAATAGTGATCGGGAGATATACATTCGAGTATCCGCGCAATCTGTCGAACTTGTTAATTAATAGGCGATCGGAAGATATACATTCGCGGTAGTGTACGATCACGTATTAAAAGTATAACTACTTTGAATAGAAATTTACTTGTGTATATTTCCGAATTCGCAATTCAGATTCTTTGGAGATATTCGCGCATTTATCGAAGGTGTTTGCGCGTTTTTAACTGAGCTCGGTTATTGCATATCGAGCTGTCACGAGCTGAGCTTTTCTTATACACCGTTTAAAGTTGTAACAAACTCCTTTTCATATCGGAGTACCTGCAATTTGCTCTTTCCGCAATGTGCTAAAAGTCGCTGCAAATTTAATTTCAAGATTGTTGCGCAAAGTTTACGCTCCAGCTGTGTCCATCAGCTGGTAAATTATGCAAACGCATCATGCACCCCGCGAAAACATGATTCCCTCTGCGCCTCGGTTTCTTCCGACAGAGAGAGAGAGAGAGAGAGGTCAATCTTCAACTTCCGTCGAGGTGGCGGGCTCCTTATAACGAATTCTCCTCCGCCGGGACGAGCTGAGGGATCTCGAGAAGTTCTTTTCCTCCTTCGACCGATATCGACGTTCCCGGAACGGTAAAAATGATCATAAATTGAACCCCGCGTTATCCGACGTGCGCTCTCGTAAGTGTATGCCATCAGCTCGTTGAATTATGCAAATACATCGGACTTTGACAAACTGCATCTCGACACGTTGCGCGTCGGTACTTGACGAAACGATCTCGCTTCTCACAGCTACTGCGCGGCAGAGATACGAAAAAAAAACCCGACGTTGCACGAGAACGAACGTAAGTCATTCGTTAGTTTTTTTGTCACGAGAAAAAAGAAACAAAATAAATATAACAACTTATACAGAAATGAATTTTAAATTACAAAGGAAATGTCGTATAACAAAGCACGTATAGATCTTAAATAATGTCTGAAATTTACGACAGATCGCAATCATCATTTGTAGAAAGATTAATAACGACAGATATAGATATCAAATATCAAGTGTCTGATTGCTCCTTTCTCTCTCTCTCTCTCTCTCTCTCTCTCTCTCGCGTTAGAGAATAATCGTTCAAGATTTACTGCCGACTTCTGCCGGCTTAATACTCCGACGATGCGGCATAAGAGCGTGATTAGTATGCAAATAAGCTCGCGTTTTGACAAACGGCACGACTGCGACGAGTTATTGCTCTTGCTTTTGATTCACACCAGCGGTATCACGGACATTTACGATCGAAGCGAAAGGCATATTGCGCGCGCGAACGTTTGAGCGCGCGCAGAGGCAGGTAGGATTACGAATTTATTGGTTTGCTGCGCGATGCATTAGCCGATACGCGCGCGTGCGAATTATGCAGACGCGCGTCGGATGCGCTATAAATTACTCGGTACTCAGACGGGATGCGCGCGTGGCGGGAGAAGATTAAAACGACACTTGGCGGTTCGTGGCTGTCACGCAGGTGGAAATCGTCGTCGTCGTCGTCGCCGTCGCCGTCGTCGTCGTTATCATCGTCGTCGTCGACGCTTCCAAGAGCAGCTTCGACTTTATTACCTAATGGATACGCGCATAATTATTCGGCGCGCGTGGCAATTATGCAAATGCAGAGCGCTTTGACAAACTGCTCCTTGGCGCTAATGGAGTACCTGGGCGGCTTAAGCTTCAATAACCTCCTCCCGCGACCGACCTCGTCTCCGTCATACTCACTGTCAAAGAGGTGAGATCGAACGCTCTCTCTCTCTCTCTCTCTCTCCTCTTCCAACGTCGTAGTCGTCAACGACGTCTCAAAAGACGACGTCTCCGTATGTTTCGCACAACAATTTGCATCTTCGTCACCGCGAATCGCGTCTTGTAGCGAAACGCAAGGTCGCCGCGATATTATGCATGACGTAACCGTTTGTGTTGCAGTTTCGCACGGCAGAAATTGCTCCGCGTGGACCCTCGCAACCGGGGATCGGAGGAATATCGGAGAGCTACTATAGCGAATAAGAGAGCGATGCTTATAAAGTATTCATAAGCTCCCCCGACCCGAGCTATAGCCGCGCGCGGCCACGACTTTATACTTCGCAATGTATTTTCGATATCTTCGCGCGCCGCCTTAACGCCTCGCCGAAACGTTCGCAACTTACTTTACACTTTTCACGAGTTTGATGGAAAACTCGGGTTTTTGTCGGTCGGCAAGCTTAATCTTCGTACGCGGTAATCTTCGCTTCGGCCTCTTTATACGCATCCGCGGTATTATCCGTGCTCGCTTGGGCGTGTTGATAATTCCCTATATATGTGCCGTCAAAAAAAGTCAAGATTACTTTTTTTAAACACGCTGAGCAGAGCTGCGCGACTCGAGACCCGTTAATTTCATTTTCATAGATTCCATGACTAACTTGTTACAGCGATGTAATTTGTGAATTTATAAAATTCGGATAATATTCTGATTGTGTTAAAATGAGGAATAATGTGTATACACATTTGCAAATAAGTTATACATATATTTACATGTAAAGTTTTGATATTTCTCTCTCTCTCTCGTTTTAGATACGCATCTTTGTTACTTGCATCGAAAATTGAACGCGTCGAAAATTATTCCAGGTTTCAGTCCCTTGCCCTTTTGCGGCTTTACAGCCTGATATAGCTCCGAGTCTTCTGAGAATTCGTTCAACACAAATATTAATGCGCGCGTGCGTTGCCGTCGCGCTTGCACGCGCGAAGGCGGAAGGAGCATCCAGGAATCTATTTCCTTCTCTCATGCATGATTCATTCGCTTCACTTTATTGACGTCACGACTTGACGACGTGCTCCACGCAAAAAAAAAAAAAAAAAAAGTAACGTTTCACGCGATTGCTGTGCGCGTCCTCGTCTCGTAATTGTGGCATTCCAACAAACGATTTATCGTCGAGGAAGTTTTATTGATTCGACTCGCCAGGAGGCTAATCGGGGTTAACTTTACGCAGCAAATGACGTTGCGTTGTCTGCATTGCACGGTTTGCGTCGCGCGGTTTATATCGCGCATCCACGCGTTTAGAGTCACGTAGAACAAACGGCAACGCGCAACGGCGTACAAATGTCGCGACTTTGGGGAACTCGCGTTTGGGCATAGACGAAATTACGGCGCTCCGCATAAGCAAATTATTGCGCCGGAGCATAATTGAAATTCATTACGCGGCTCGCGCGCGTTCCGGTTATTTCCCCGACTATAGTGGCGAATCCGCTTCCGCCGTCGTATAACTTTCCGCGAGGGACAGACGTGTGTAACAAAGCGTCAGTAAACAAGTAATAAGACCAATCTAGAAATTACGGACAATGAGAGCGGATTTGCGACTTCGTGAACTATGTTTTTCGATTGAATATCATCGCCGTCTAAAAATTAGATTGTTAAGCAAATAAAACTCGTCAAAACTTTCGCAGTTAAAATATTTTGTTTTTCAGATAATTATCTAACAATGACAATTAGTGGTTTTTGTGCTTGTGTGATTTATACGCGTGTATTAAATTCAAAGTTTAAACGCTTTGATGTTGCACCACATTGTACAAAGAGAGTTGGTCATTTGCGGAAATGTTTTTTTTATAGATATATAAAAATTTATATTGAAGTTGATAAATTCGATCATTTTTCCCATTTGCTTAACCGTCGATTATTTTTTTATACGTAAAATTCGATCATTTTCATTTTCCCGATTCGCTTGACTATTTTTTTGTATGTGAAATTGATTTATAACGACATACATTGCGTCCTATTTTCTATTCCGCGTGCATTTTCGTGATTCTCGCTGCGTCCCCGGAACGACAGTTAGTTTCTTACATGCGCCATTGTCCTGACTGCATGACATCGAAAATCCTCTATTTAATTGAATCCAAGAGAAAACCTTCAAGTCAGATAACTTTAGTCCGCGTGACTTCACCCGGCAGTGGGCGGCGCGCACGTCCCGAACAAAAACAACTGAGAAGAACGACATAAACGCGTTCTCGCTACAGCATTTGAGATATTTAAGTGCGAATATAAAAAAATGTTCACCGGCTCAGTGAGTCGATCACCGAAGAACGTCAGCAAACGAGATCTAACCAACGCGACGCTCGACGTTCCGTTTCTTTCAAAACGAAAAAAAATCCCGCACTCGGCAGAACTCGCAAAACAAAAAATGTCTTATTTTCTATTTTGTTTGCTGTTCGTGTTGTGCTGTGCAAGACGACAGAAGAAACAGTAGTATTAATTTCGCGCAAATCTGCTAAATTTTTTACCGCGACACTTCTCGGTCGGAGTTAACACTGATCGAACTACAAGAGACACCATTAACGAAAGTTGGAAAGCTCAAAGGACAAAGCTTAGTTCGACCGCGTCTAGCCGCGAGACATTGATCGAGCGTGGAAAAAGTTTCGTTATCCGACAGACACTTGATCGATCGCTTTTAAATGGCGCGAAGAATCGCGGCAGTTGCGAGATTACGTGTGATCGAAGTGCGGTCTTCGGATAGAAACTTACTGGCAATGTATTATTTCAAGGAAAAAGTACATATATATTTCTTTCGACAGGAAAGATGTAGACCTCGTGAAATTGTTTAAAATAGTAATGGGCCGATACGAGGTAACAATACTTGATGTTCGTGTATGAAAATGGTTTCTTTATTGATGCCAGACGTTTCGATTCTTGAATTGAGTCTTCCTCAGTGGCATGAACAATTCTACATATAAATAACAATAAAAATAAACAAGTTTCTAAAGGCGCCATACATCATAGGACGAACAATGAATAAATGTAGAGTTACAAACTCACCGCAATTGCATAGAACTGTGCATCAATACCTTGCCTAGATGTGTCGTGGAATGACTCTTGCTGTGTGTTATGAGAAGAAAGGACACATCAACAACAACAAGCACACTTGGTAAATATCTTACATGAGGAAACCAAGTACTGATGCTCAGTCTTTACAAAACAGATGTTATTATTCAGATATATCTTATTCCCCACCATATTTAACAGATATATGTTATATCCCCCACTCCGATTTAATGTCATGTTTGTAATAAAACATGACACGAACACCACGTGGACCAACGTTTACTTATTTAGTTTTGTAAGATTCCAGAAATGAGAAATAGGGTTTTCATTTCTCTGTATCCGACACATTATATTAATTGCATTTGTCTGCAATTTAATTTGTATCATTTCTGAAATCAGTCTTGTTGAAGTGGTTTTTGTGGTCCAAAATGCGCACGTTTTCCCAACAAGAATCATGGCTTGTTTCAAGTCTATGTTCAGTTGCAACTGAAGTATTATCCGAATTCCGATTTTGATCTGGTTCCTATGCTCTCTGACTCTCTTTTTTAATTTTCTTTTTGTCTAACCCACATATGATGCATTGCAAGAGGTACAATTAATGCAATAAAAAAACAATGTTTTTATTAAAATCATCTTTTATTGGGTCTTTGAGAGCCTTAATAAATTTATTCAATTTATTGATGCTTCTAAATGCCAACGAGATATCTCTTCTATTTTTTACAGACTTCGACAGTGAATCAGCGAGCTTGTTAACACAAAGAAACTCTTCTTCTTTTCGTGAGTTGTTGAATCAGATATTTGATCGTAAGATTTGTTGAATTTATTGATAAGGAATCTAATTCTGTTGTTAACGATATTAAAAATAAAGTGTAGAGGATAGTTATTTGTAATTGAAATATCTATAATAAGTCTGAGATTTTTAACGTGGAATTGAGGATGAGATAAATAAAAAACTTTGTCAATCAAACTTATAATAGTACCAACTTTTTTTTGACATAGAGTGTGTGAAGTAAAAATTGAAACATCTACCAGAATGTTTCCCTGTGATATCAGTCAAAAACAATCCTGCTGTTGTCAATAATAGACAATCTAACATCTAAAAAACTCAGTGATTTGTTGATTTCCGTTCTATTGTAAATTGTAATCTACTGTGTTGTAACTATTAAAAAGTTTCAATAAATTTTTTAATTCATTGGGTGGAGCTGTCAAAATTAAATTGTCAACGTTCTGTAATAAAAAGATAAAGTAAAGGATAGTTTTTTTAAAATGGATGATCTATATATACAGGGTGTCTTACCTAACTTGACTATCTTAAATATCTCGCTTATTTTTTATGACAGGAGGATGCCGAAAAGGATCATTATTTAGTTTGAAGAGATAAATACTATAATAAACAAGAAATTTTTCTCAAGGTCATAGTTTTTAAGATTTCAAGGTCATTGCTATTTTTTATCTGAAAATACATATTTTTATTCTCGCGATATGATAGGCAAGGTCAAGACGAATCCAAAAAGTTCTTGTTTATTACAGTATTTGTCTTCTCGAACTGAATAATGACCTTTTTCAGCATCCTCCTATCATAAAAAATAAGCGAGATATTTAAGATGCTCAAGTTGAACTTATACAGGGACACCCTGTATAAGTCCTGCATTACTAAGTCAGCAACAATAGGAGACAGAGGGGACCCCATTGGCACTCCGTGAGTTTGTTTGTATATCTGAATAAGATATATAACATCTGTTTTGTAAAGATTGAGCATCTTTCAGTACTTTGTTTCCTCAAGTAAGATATTTACCAAGTGTGCTTGTTGTTTTTGATGTGTCCTTTCTTTTCATAACACATAGCAAGAATCATTCCACGACACATCTAGGCAAGGTATTGATGCACAGTTCTATATTACTGCGGTGACTTTTTAACTCTATATTCACTCATTGTTCGATCCTATCATGTATGGCGCAAACCTTTAGAAACTTGTTTATTTTTATTGTTATTTATATAGAATTGTTCATGCCACTGAGAAAGACTCAATTCAAGAGTCGACACGTTTGGCATCAATAAAGAAACCATTTTCACACACGATCAAGTATTGTTACCTCATATCGGCTCATTCCTTACTATTTAAAAAAATATTTCTTTCGTATATTTATAACTGAAGAACGCGTAATAAATAGTCACGCCTGAATAATTATTGCAAGAAAAATTCGTGAAATTTTAAATTCGGAATTAGCAATCTAAGATACTTTTGATAAAATTTGCAAGAAGTTTCACATTTTTTGTAATGAAGTAAATAATTTCTTCAAGAAACCAAATAATTACAGATATTACAGATATTGGTAATTATGCAGTTATAAGGACCACTTCCCAATCTCGACAATTTTTACACATGTTATCAAGGCCACTCTCCTGAATAATACTATCAAGGTTTTAGCCAGCGGTTTTTGGTTAAAATGATTATTAACAAATGATTATTAACAAAATGATTGTTACCAAAAAACATCTATGAATAGCATGTATTTAAGTGCCACCGTATATAAACTAAACGGTTGTATATATGTATTTTCTCTATGTTGTCAAGGACACTCTCTTGAATAGTCTCGAAGTGGTTTTAACCGTCGCTCATTGTTCATTAAAAAGTTAATAATAAAAACTATAATCACACAAATGATTGTTAGAAACCAACAAAAGTTGAAAATTTGGTAAACCCATGTGGAACTTCGCTTTGCGTAAAAGTGTATATGTGGAAGCAGTGTGTTCCACCTCCTTTACGGAGGGGGGATTCCATTATCAAAAAACTAAACATATGTATAAGTTTAGGTTGATCCTCGCTTTGCGTGGAAAGTGTATGTAAACTATATGTAAACTATAAACTCATGTGGAACTTTGCTTCGCGTAAAAGTGGTGTATGCGTGGAGACAATGTGTTCCGCTCTCTCTACGGAGGGGCTTTACTATCAAAAAACTAGACACATAGGTTTGAACTGAACCTCGCTTTACGTGGAAATTTGTAAACTTATGTAGAACCTTGCCTCTCGATTTTAGCCGGCGCTTGTTGTAACAAGATTTTTTACGGGTTTTCAACTTTTCACGCAAAGCGAGGTTCTCGACACATGGGTTTACATTTTTTTCCAAATTTTCACGTCATATAACTTTTTTTTGCGAAATAAGCAAATAATAAGAAATAATTACATCCCACTTTTTAAACTTTTTTCAATATCAACTTTTTAATGAACAACAACCGCCGGCTAAAACCTTCAATATTACTCAGAATGATGACCTTGATAACATATGTCAAAATTGTTGAGATCAAAAAGGTAGGTGGTCCCTATAACTGCACATTTACCATATTATCTAATTGCTATCACAATGACTTCACCGGAGTTAACTATAGAGTCATGTTGAACGTGCGGTGAATTAATAAAAAGAAAAGCACAAAATGGCTCACCGCTCTCCAGCGAGTATGTTCGAGCGATACATTCGAATATGCATTTACATGCGCACGAGAGAGGGTCCGAGTGAGGTAATAAAAAAGAAAAATAGCCGCGCGGTTAAATACGGCTGAACCGATCTACGGTAAAAATTCTAGAACCTCTTTTGAAGCTAATGACTCGTACTTCACTGGATTAATGTGAAAGGTTTCGCGTGTGAGATTTGTTTTGGTTTTAGTTAAAGAGCGCCCTTGGGCACCTGTCAGTCCGAGACACGCACACGTTAGCGTATATACCTGGTATATGTGTGCGCGAGCGCACAAATTGCTCGGATTCTATTCGCTCCTCGGGATCGCGGAAAGTTCCTTTCGACTCTCCGGCACCGTCGGAGTTTCGGCTGTTGTACGTAACCGAGACCAACAATAGGACGTATTGTTGTATCGAGCTAAACGTCGAAACTTCTCTTTAAACATCGTCATTACATTTACTCGCGTTTCACGGAGATTTCTTTCTCTTGCGTTTTTCTCCTCGTTTTTCAGTTTCTATAAACTCTCTATTCTCTGCGATATTTTTTCTTTCTCTTTCCTTCTCTCGCTTCCTTTCTCCGAAAGTCATGGGTTCGTTAAAACGTGTTAATTAAAATCGCAAACAGATCAAACACAGAAATTACTTGGTTGAACAATTCGATCAGTACGTTAGCCGATTCGCAAAATTTACTATATTTCATATATTTTGAAAATCGTGTCGTTGGGGGCAAGATCGCTCTTGAGATATTCTCGCCTATTTGACTCTGTTCTTTTTTTCTTTTTCGAAGACGTTCTCACATTATCGCACCCTTTTTTTCCGCTGTCCCTCTTTTTCGAAAAGTTTTCGACGCTCGATAATGGTGCTTCGCGCGCGTCTTGTCTGCCATTTCTTCGTTGTGTGCGTGATAAAGAAATACTCGCGAGCGAGTGATCGTGAATATATGATCGTCATGTTTGACGTCACATCTCGATAAACATTCTCGTTCGTCGCGAACTATGAGAACAATGTATACAATTGGAAATGGAATTAGAAATGAACGGACAACCGTCGCAAGTGTCTTTGCTCTCCCATCGTCGTATCACCGTGTCAGTCTCAAGTACTTCCCCATGAAATTTAGCGTATTCGAGAGAGTACGTTGACAATATTGCTAAATATACACACACAGAAGTGGTGTGTAGGTTGAACATACGATCGGTATCAGAGATAAGTTTCGAACTAATTACGCGAGAAAGCAAAATTAACTCCGCTCAATATACCGACAATTATCAAAACATTCAGTTAAAACGCATTAAAATTGCTTGACTTGTTTCGCAAGTATCTTGCTTTTTTACCACAAACTCAAATGTGAGATATTTCGAAAGAAATGAAATTCGAAAGACGTAGCAAGAGGAAAGAAAGCGCGTGGAAAAACGGAAATTCAGTTTGCCTTCAATCAAGCGCGATATACCCGAACCGCTGAATTAAAAAAGAAAGAATCGATCGCGCGGACCCGCTTCGCTCGTGAGTACTCAGGAAATATCTCTACGTCGGTAACAGGCGAACAATACTGAAATCAATTCGCTGGTCCGCCGATATCCCGATATGTATCAATCGTCGTTTCGATATGTATATTCAATAGCAGCAGCAAGCCGCAACAGATACCTGATTGTGGTTTCGTGTCACTTACACGTCGGTTAGCTGTGACGGCCGGTTATAATTCACGAGGTCCCCGCCCGTGAAAGGTTCTTTATTAACGGCACGACCCCATCCTCCTCTTTCCTCTTTGGGAGAGTCGCCCCACCGCGCGCTCGCCTCTCCCTCCCCCGCGCTTGTCCGGTGCCCGTCATCCCCATCTCGCCACTCTACCTGTCACGCTTCGCGTAATGCGAATTTGATTGTCGAACGCATTCTCGATATTGCAGACCCATTCATCTCGCGTCGGCGACTCCGCAGCGTCGAAACGAGCTCAACGTCGAAAGTACTTTGTACGTTGCCTCGAAACTACCACCGGAGGACCGATAGGGCGCGACCGCGACACTCATGATGGCGTTAAACTAAAATTCTCTTCAAAGCAAAACGAGGCAAGGCCCGACAGGCATTGCGCGCAATCGACGATAATCGAATCGCGCGAGACGCGTGAGAGAGAGAGAAAGAGAGAGAGAGTAATCGAGAGAGAGATTATGGAATTAATTAAAGGCCGTTATCTTGTTCGGGTCATTGGTCGGCTTGTGACCATCGAGGGTTCCAGAGCGATAATTAGACTATTCTGCTTCATATTCAACTTCATATTAAGCTCGGGGTAACATCATTTATTCATTTTAAAGACGAGTTCACATAGTGCGCTTATATACTCTTCAACAATAGTTTTCGCGAATACATACGTATGTACTAGAATATGTAAGAATTGCATTAGAAAAGAAATGTGTTTCAAACTCTCTTTCAGATCAGTTGCGAAACGTTTTACCTTCATCTTTCTCGAAAATCGAGAAACAGCTGTGTAAGTGTCTGACCGATTATTTAGAATTGTTTGTAGTGTGTGTTGTTTCCAGTGAAAAAACAACATTGTTTGTAAGTCGGTAAAGTAAATCGTGTTACAAAAATGTAAAACGTTTTGACAAATGTCGAGAAACAAGTTAATCTAAAAAGCGTCGTCTTATTCACAAAATCTTGTTTATATCATTTAACCTTTAGACCGCCGGCATGATGCCATCGATATGGCATCGCTATTGAGATGCTAATATCATACCGTATTTTAGAAAAGAGTTTTCTTTCATCCGACTTGATTAGTGAGAAAAAATATTTAGAAAATCTAAATATGTTGTTGGATGGTGTAGTTTAACTTTCGAATTCGCCGTAATCTGAGATACAAGATTTATTTATACACGATTAGCTTGGTAATAATGCTACTGTACTGAAACACTGTTGCAATTGGACTTGAAAAGCGTAACCAGCGATACGAAAAACCTCTAGAAACAGCATTTTTCAAAATATGAAAATTTTATACTTTTTGTTTCCTCTTCTCCGCCGGCCTGGCGCCGATCAGAACCGGATGAAACCTAAGGCACTTCACGCAATATAATAAACTCAATTTATATATATAAATATGGCGGAAAAAATGCCGGCGGTCTATGGGTTAATTAAATACTTATACGAACAGTATCAAACACCATTAAACGAACTGGTTAGAGAGATGTATTTTATGTGATACACGCACAGACCATTTTCACACAGTTGAGAGATATTTTGAAGAATAAAAATTAGTCTCTTTATATTTCCCATGTCTATAAATTCCGTGGGATAGGCATTTATTATATATATATGTATGTATGGAGATTTGATTGCGCGCGCATGATGAATACAGCTGTTTTTGTACTCCGAGAAGAATTTAAATGATTTGCCGATCGCGGTAGCGTCCGTTGTACGTACAGTACGAGCGTTCATCCGGAAGACTTTAATTTCGTTGTCGCGGCAATATGATTTTACGAGGCGTGGAATAAATTTCGCGCGGCGCGACGCTCCGTGAACGACGGCGGGAACTGATTCACAACGGTAAAGTCGAGGCGAGCGAGGATTTGTATCGACGCGGGAGACAAGCTACGTGATTTGTTTGAAATTTTCGTAATAACGTCGCGTAGCGCAACACGGACGGAACGGGAAAAGAAGGAGGGTTGGGAGAGAAAATGTTTCGAGAGAGAGAGAAAGTCTCTTTCTCTTTGCGCGTGGAAATAAATCCGAACTCGTGCCGCATCCGTAATGCGAAGGAACTCACGATACGATTTCATTACTCGATTACTCGGGCGATACTGTACGGATCGGCGTCGCAAAAATAGCAACCCCGCGATAAGAGCGTAAACGCAAGACGAGCGCGCGCGCGGATTCGCTCGGGTAAAAATTCCCCCGACTTGGCGTATTCTGGGAATCCGTATCAATTAAATCGCATCGTACGTTGTATTGGATTTGCAGCGTAGTCTCTTGAATACAGATACGGTCGTTCGCCTTGTTTTCAGGAGCTCGCTCGATTTCAGTGGTTCTTATCCGGAATCTGGCGCGCCGGCATGAAAAAGAGGACGCGGGCAGGGAAAGAGAACGGGATTAAAGTGGATTTTTATTCGTCGCATATCGGCCACGCCGGATGCGGATTAATCTATGGTAAAATATTACGCCATTCGCGCGATTTTAGAATTCCGTACGCGCGGCGTGGTCTCGGGAAAGCGGCAAATAATGGCTGACGTAGCGATAAATAAATGATCGCGTATTCACCTACGGTCAATGAGCGTGGGCCAAATATTTATGGGAAAACGCGTTTGCGATATCGAATAAATAGGCGCGGCAATAAGGGTACCGTTTAATTTACTCCTGTTAGAATTCGAGTGTCCCTCACTTTCCCACTTTTCCATCTCCGTCGGAATTGTCGTCGTGTTTTAGCAAACGCTTCCGTTGTGTAGAGTACTAACACCTGTCATCGCTCTGCCCCGCCGTCGATGAGAAATATTTTCTTCCAACTCCAACTCGTAATAACTGGCTGCCGATACAACAACGGTGGCACTTTGTCGTTTTAATCGCCGCGATCCGAGTGATCTATTGTTGCTGCGATTCTACGGAAAATATGTTTCCGCAAAAATATGCTTCGCGAAAAAATATATGCGCTGGAAACGATGAGTAGAACATCGCTGATATGATAACGACAGAGAGGTGATATATACGTAATTTATTACAGCGACAAAAAAAAAACAATTTTACATTACGTCGCCTTTTTGTTCGAGATAATATATCTTCTTTCCGTTTTTCTATTCTCGCATCTTCGAGCTCTTGCGGTTTAATCAAACAATTTCTTCTTCAAGAGATATTCGATTTGTGATAACGTCGGTTCACCGAAACTATACACCGGTATCAATACTGACTTGATAAACAACACGGCGTGTTGTGGTGAACGGGAAGGAAGCATAATTGCGACCAGCTGTTTACTCATGTAAATTGCTTCGCTCGCGTATCCCAAGAACGATAGCGATGGAAGAAAGGATGATGGCGAGGAAGGAGAGACGATTTTAATTGCTCTGTCGTCTTTCTTTTTTCGCGCGAAAGCAATACGTATGCGCCGGATCGTGCAAAAGTGGAAAACGAGCGAGTAAATAAGTGTAAGCAGCGGTATGTAATTTCATTATTACTTGGATAATACTTATTGTGTTATTTAGCATAATGTGTATTATCGGAATTTTTTTATGTACAGAAAAATGCACGTACACAGCGAATATGAAATTGTACTTTTACCTGTTCATGTACAACCGGTCAATGCGCAGAACAACCAAGCGTCTTGAACAAGGCCCGAATGAACATTTGAGAAGTATAAAATATTTCGTTTGTATCACATACTATCGTACACGAAGGACTCTGCTCCTCTCCTTGCATCCTCTTCTCGAAAAAATCTATAACCTAAGCTAAGCTATAATCCATAATATGTCACTGCGATAGTAACGTTGACAGTACGTTGAAAAGCCGAGACAAAAACCTATTTCGAGCTATGACCAAGACGTTGTTTTGCGCGATTGACCAGTCAATTCAGGACGGTTTGTGTATTTCGGGCTTTGACTATACATATATATATATAGAATGTTGATTATTAGGCCACATGACGTTGAGCGATTGGTATTTCTCAAATCAAGCAATCGTTGTTTTTATCGATGTTAGTGATTTTTGACAAGGATAGGAATTTCATCATATCTTTTGACGCAAGTCAGCGTGTGATAGACTCAGCGCGTTTGAGTCTCAAGTTAGCCGTTCAACGAGTCAGTTTGGTTCGTTGCCTCTAGTCCGATCAAATTGTCAATTTTTGTAACCGCGAGAATTCTAAGTCAAGTTGTACTGCTAATTAATAAAGCGTGTATTCATTTAATGTATATTCAAGTTTCGGGAAGTTACCTTTTTAAACATATTTCCTACATATATATGTATACGACACCCTATATATATATATATATATATATACATATATATATAGAGTGTCTCGCAATTGCCGTATTTCCTTTTATCAGCAAATTCCCGAGGTCATTTGGAAACAAAAATTCTAATAATCAAAATGTCGAGACTATAATATTTTTTGAGTTATAAGCTTTCAAAGATAACGACTTAGATCGCCTGAAATTCGTGCGTTCAGGTGCGATACATTAGGTACTAGAGGCCCAAACAGTGTCGCCCTTCTTTTGTCAATAAAGATTGCATGGTGTTAATAATGAAATGAGAGTTGTACGTCACCTAAAATGACCAAAATTTGCGCGTTGTATATGCAAGTAATGCTTGATGAAAATATTAAAGAAGGAGCAGTCTTATTCCGTGATACGTGTAATATCAAACTTTTAGACACTAGCACAACACAGACGCGCGCTATGCACACGCTATTATTTTTATTTTAACGTGTTCTGTCAGTGAACATAACCTATCATCGCGATGACAGCTACTATAGACATACGTATGATATGAACCGAGAAACGTCACCGAGAGACATCCAATCAGCGTCGTGGGAAAGAGACAACTATCAAGATCGATAGAATCAATTCTGATTATTTACACACGTTTTTTCTGGTCTGATGAACATTTCTTCAAGAGAAAACTGTTGTTAGTTTCAAATCTTACAATTATAAACATAGGGTACCCGTCTCCGTATTTCTGATCCTGTTCGTATATCTGTGTCTTATTAAAATCGTGTAAAACAAAAGATATTTACATAATTAAGTGGCAGAATTAATTTTTTAAGTAAGTTTATTTATGTATGATTAAATAAATATATTACACTTCAAAGTTTTAAATTATGAAAAAAAATTTCTTACAAAATTATGATTCTAGTTTGGCAGAATTCGCGTCGATGGTTTGTGAATAATCTTAAGAAATGCCGATTGAATAATTGTGTGTGTAAATTGATTCCTACTATGATTTACATCAAGTAAGATGTAAATTATATAAAGGTTTAATGTAGCAATAACGTATTTAAAAATGTACTGACAATGCATAGTTTTTATTCATTTAGATCCAGAAATACCGCACGATTTTAACGCATTTGTTCATATTTCTGTGTCTCTTGTTTTTGACAAGACAACCTAACCTGCTTTATTATGTATGCATGTGTGTGCGGAATAGTACATAAAAATTTCATATTTTGACATCGTAAGTATGAATTTATCAATCATCTAAAAGTAATTTATTAAGTTTTCTACATAAATTGCTTAAAATGAGCAAATCTACAAAAATGAATAAGCAACGTAGATCGATGAAGCGAGAGTTATCAGGAAGTTATGATAAAAGCGTTGGAAGAAGTGAGATCGGAAATACCGATTAATGTAGTACGAAATATAATGTTCCACGTTCAACTTTACATAGTAAATTTAAAAATTTGTATACAAGTCCCAAACGTGGACCACGTACTGTTAACTGCAATGAAGGAAGATAATCTTACAACGTGGATTCTAAAGATGTGTTTGCTTGGTTGACCTGTGACAAAAGAACATCTGCTTAATAGTGTAGCTGTACTGATAAAAAAAATTAAACAAGCCAAATCCATTTATTGATGGAAAACCAGGTCGTCACTGGTTCGAGGGCTTTCTTAAGAGACATCCAGTGCTAGCGAAAAGAATGAGTGAAAATCTATTACTTTCTCGAGCCTTAGTGGGTAAAGACTGTGTAAGAAAAGGATATTGAAGAATATTTAAAAAAAGAAAATCTTGAAAATATATTGATAGTTCCGTATGGGATAAAAAACACACAAGAATACGGGGGGCACAGAAACATGGACAGATACAGGAATAGGAAGCACAGAAATGAAGCCAAAGTCGCTAAATAAAGACATAGAAATAGGAGCAAAAACAGCTTTTTTGTTTCATTAAAAACATTATTAAATGATAAGTATTTTCCATCATAAAAAGTAGCTTCAAAAAGAGAAATGTTAGAACAATCGATATAAATTTTCACTATTCTAAATTAAAGCTAGATTATTTCGTAACGACTTTAAGTAAGCAAAATTTGGCTTAAGGGGCACAACTAGTGTGAAACTTTTAAAAAATATATATTTTTTTTTTTTGCACTTTTCGATAGTCTATAGCTCCAAGAATAACATACTAAAATTTCAAGGGTGGATCTCAACTAGTTTTTGAACGACAGCCTTCTAAAGAGCAGCTGATGAATGAAATGAAATCAATATTTCTATCTTTAAACGCGTTTTTCTCAAAACGACATTTTTCAAATTTGCTACAGTTCTAACTCGAATACAAATCATCCGATCGACTTGAATCTTTTTGGAACGTGTTTAGTATTTGTTTTTCCATACAATGACCCTCCAGTTTTTTGATTGGATGAAAAATGTCAATTTGCCATGCAAAAAACCACNAGATTTTNAAGCGTAATTTGAAACTTTNTNTCAAAACTCCGCCATTTTGTTGGATTTTAATTTTTTTTCATAATCCTGCGTCATTGTACGGGAAATACCTTCTAGTTAAACGGACAATTTTTTTTTTTTGATTTCAAGCACTCTGAAGACCGCAATCACTGCAGCAGTGGGAGAACTTTTTTTTTTGGAGACTTGGGAAATGGCGCATAAGTCGCTGAAAATTGATTATTTTCATACAAAAAAATTGCTGCACATAGATCATTTATACACAAATATATCCTCAAAATTTCAAAACATTCGATGCCATACTTTTCTTTTAATAAATTCCCCAAAATCACCTTTTTTTGGGGCAGTCACACTAGTTGTGCCCCTTAAAGACACAGAAAGAAATTAGAGCAGTTATCCTAACGCAATCAGATCGGCCCAGTGGTCTCGCGGCCTGAGTGCAATGGCTGCGAGCGGAAGGTCCCGAATTCGAATCCATCGTCGGATTTTTCCGGGCCGGTCTGTTTCAAGTCGAATTTATCGATTGAAAAAGCGAACTGAATTCGGGCCTCTCAAATCAGTTTAAAATTGGACGTGGAAGATGTGGAAGATGAATGTTAAAGAAATATTGTAATCCTGAGAGGAATCAAAAATTCCTTTATACTTATCCTTAATAGTATACGCAATCTTTATTGACAAAAGAGAGGTAACACCGTTTGCGCCTTTAGTATTGTACCGCACCTGAGCGTGCGAATTTCAGGCCATCTGATTCGTTATCTTTGCGTGCTTGTACAGTAGATCCAAAAAGTATTGGCACGTCCACATTTTTAAAAATATCTTTATATAGTGAAGTGACATATTAATACAAAATATGTTCATTAATGTCTTATGATATACAGGAAGCAGTGTATTTGTTAAGAACTTTCAATATAATAAGTAATTGAAGCAAGTTAAAAAGGAAACAAAAATTTTATACTCAAAAAAGTATTAGCACATCTGTGTTTTACATAGGAAATACCTAATTCTCTTGAAGTTTTTAATACGAAACAAGTTTTTAATCTTGCACTCTGTAGTAAATTATCTCTCTTCATAATTTCTTTAATAAATGCTACATTTTCAACTTCATTATAAGACATAGAACCCCAAATCATTATGTGCATTATTATTAAATGTGAGTGTGCCAATACTTTTTGCCACTGTAACTCAAAAAATTATTATAGACTCAACATTTTGGTATTAAAACTTTTGTCTCAAAATGATCTCGGGAATCTGCTGATAAAAAGAAATACGGTAATTGCGGGACACTTTATATATAAACGATAAAAGTAAAGTGTATATATATATATATAATATAAGAATTAAACTACGTACAGAGACGAATATATAAAGTATTTCGACGACGATAATTTGGTGTCATTTTGTATCCGCGCGAAGATATAAATCCGTCTGCAATCGGTTTGTAATGGATTAGACGTTTCTTCATTAATTCGCGCGTCGTATTACGAAACCGTCGTCATCGAAGGGGATAAAGTATCGCGGCGTCGAATATGCGGTTGGGAAATTGCAAGCTTAGCCGGAGAAGGGGAGCGACTGAGAAAAACTGGCTTTGGATTTACGTTTGTCCAATCCAATGGATATATATGTGCATACATATACAGGGTGTCCCAGAATTGGTTTAACATCTCTCGTAGGCAGGTAGAAGGAATAAAACTGAGTCGAAAAGTCCTATACCATTTTGCTAGATTCGCAATAGTTAC
>NW_018020730.1:310876-339363 GCF_002006095.1 Pseudomyrmex gracilis
GGATCTTTGTTAATTAAAATCTCAGTAACTATTGCAAATCTAGCAAAATGGTATAGGACTTTTCGACTCAGTTTTATTCCTTCTACCTGCCTACGAGAGATGTTAAACCAATTCTGGGACACCCTGTATATATATATATGTATATATATACGCCACCGACATTTTCGTCGTCTTATCGAATCTTGGAATTTCGTGGCACCCACGGAAATTGTCGAAGAGAGAGTTTTTCAGAATTTTCGAGTCCGGCTTTGCACAGTAGTAGTCGCACGTACGCATCGTTAATCCGAAAAGACACTTAATCCAAATTTGGTTTTTTATCGTTTCGAATTCTCACTGTCTATTTTACGAGCGCGTTCGTATCAAGCAAGACGCGATGGTGACAGAGAAGAAAGGAGGAGCGAAAGAGCCGGCAACTTTGTCCGATTACGTATAGTCGACCGCGACTTGCGTGTTTCCATGCTCCCTCAATGTTTCCACGTACTCGCATTTTATAAACTGACGTGTGCGAGGGGAGAAGAGAAAGAAGAACCAGACGGCGAAGTTGGCAAGAGCGGACAAGGGAGAGACGTGCCATACGAGAACTCCGAGCCCCGACAAAAAGCCCTCAAAGAGCATCTCAGTTCGTGATAAGCCACCATCCGCGCGCACATATACGTATATTAAATAATACGCCCTTTCCCGTCGATTTATCTGTCTTTTTCTTTCTCTCTCTCTCTCTCTCTCCATCGCTCTTTCTCTCGAGGACTGCGTTAATGTCGCTTTTTTCGGACGACGATTCGTCTGTTTCTTGCTCGCTAATGGCGCGTCTCTTCCGTGTCTCACGTTTCATTGTGATCAAAGCCTCGACAACTCGAAATTAAACACGCACGAGCAGAACACACACCTTAATATTTTTGTACGTAACATTTGATATCGCTATGTTGTTGTACCGCGAAACGAATTTACGAAAGATTCTTCGCGAACAATTTTTGCTAACCATTACCGCGAAACTAGAACAATTTCTTGTTGTGGAAAAAAGATGTTATTCTCTCGCCAAGTCTTTTGCGCGTGATCAGAAAGTGAAGAAAATACTTCACTATGTACCGACTTTCTATATTAGGCGCAAGATAGTGTACGATTGCAGATATGCGACGATAAAAAGTGAACTTCAATCCTTCACTGCATTGATTTATCTCGGATAACGAATTTCTTTGATTAATTTGCTCCTTTCAAATACAGACAAAAAAAAGTAATCTTATCTTCTGCAATACATAAACAAGTTATTTTCAAGTGATTATATTTTAATTACTTGCCTTCCTTTTTTTCAGAGAGACACAAGATACACACGCTACTACTTCTTAAAATTAAATGATAAAATGTAGAGTGAGATATTGATTTCTCTATGTTAATTTCTTTAAGGTAATATTTACTTTTAGTTATTTTACTTCTGCTGTTTAATCTACTTTAATTAAATTTTAGTTTACTTGAAAAAGATGGACAAGTTTTTCAGCTCTCTCTTTCAAATCGTTTCGATTAAATGAGACACGTAGAATTGAATCGATATAGAGAGAAAGAGAGAGAGAGAGAGAGAGAGAGAGAGAGAGAGAGAGAGAAAGAGAGAGAACTGAGAAATATGTGTATCAACTTGATCCCATTTCTAACAAAACCCCAATCGAGCGGCCAGACAAAATTCGCGTGCGTTCTCGTGACTATCGAATATGTAGAAAACCGTAAGCTTACCCATTCGGTCAATGACCGGCATTCCGATGTGCAGTCGTACGAAAACCTCGGGGGCGGATATAGTCGACGACAGGCTGCAATCAACAAGAACGCCGACAACAACGTTGCATCCCCACGTTGTGACGCACGCGCGTGGACATTGCCGCTCGCCCACCTGACACGAGCCAAATTAATTGCCAGCGCAAGGTGGGATCAATTAATGCGCCGAGCACGAGTGAGGTAATCATGAGCGAAAGAATTCTCACGAGAACAAAAGTGTATAGCACACGAGTCGTCACAGCGACATTCTGACAGATTACTCGTCTCTGTATGCCGCTTCGCTTTGTGTATCCGTCAACAAATGAAATTACTTTAATCCACGCTCGCGAGAATAATTCATTAACTATGATTAGATATAATCATAGAACAAAGAATAAAACGAATTTGTCTCCAACCAATTAGTGGCGCGCACGTGGCAGAAATTCACCTGTAATACAACATGGCTGCTTTATGCATTTGCGATTAAAGAAGAGAGATCGAGATGTAATTCGGGTGATAAACAACGATGCGCAGAGAAGACTGACGAGCAAACGCGATTATTATTAACACGTTTATGTCGAAATATTAATTGTTTTATTACGGTAAGTTTTCAAAGAAACGTAACTTGTTTTTTTTTGTACAGCAGTACGTGGAAATATTGCGTAGAAAAAAATTCGTAAACTTATGTTATATAGAATTTCGTTTTTATTTTTTTGGTGCGTGTTTATTTTCGAGTTTTTGATATTAAAAATGCAAAACTTTTGTTTTTACATTTTTCATTTCAAGAGTTGTTGAGAATTATGAAAAGTACTACTGGAACTCGTCATTATTGTATCATTATTTTTTAAAACCCGAGTAAACCGTCGTGCCAACTTTACAGACACTCTAATGCGCTCAGAACTCAGTCGCGCATGATTTTTGTCGCCAGTGATACGTCGGTTGACATCGGTGCGTTATGTAACACCCTTACAGAATCCCTACACGTACAAGATTATGAGGCGGCGACATTCCGACACGCTTATGATTTGAGCGAATCGACGTTACATATAGGCCCGGAGTCGCGGCGTATTTAATCGAAGGCACATAGCTGCCGCTATCAATTAATTTCTCGGCTCGTCAGTTCGATACCCGCGCGAGGTAATCACGTTCGCATGCATGATGGCAGTTGAGCGGTTAGAGCGCAACAACGAAAGAAAGAGAGAGAGGGAGGGAGAGAACGCGAAGTTTTGACTTGCCTTTGGCAGCGCACCAAGTCGTTTGTCTCGAAAATGTTCTGGATCCTTTGAAAAATTGCCGAGCATAACGGACAACGCGTAAACACGTCGATGATACTGCTCGGTTGACCCAATCAGTCGACAGAAATCGAAAAAACGGAACAATAAATATGCGAGTAAATCTTCTGTCGTTAAATTGTAGATATAATTTTTAAAATAGAATTTACAAAAAATAAAAGAGAAAAAAACTTTTGATAATTAAGTGATAATTTACGGATATATTTATAATTACATAATATTTCTGTTTCTGCGTGTTGTTATATAAATTTTTGCGAGAGTGAACTGTTTTTTTGTTTTTTTTTAAGTTCAACAAAAAAACATTTAGAGATTTTCAAGGCAAAGAATATATTCAACAATTACGGAGAACGATAGAATTGCGATGTTTCGAGATCATTACTCCGATCGCGGAACGTTCGAGCAAATAGCGCGGAAATCCATGATAATTGTTCTAACGAAAGGAGAGAAGGGACAGACTATTGGATTCGGCGAAAGTTACGAAATGGTTACGCGAGAGAGGAGCAAAGGAAACTGGAAACTACATTAAATCAGTCGTTCGAGGAAGCATCGCGCCGATTAACCTCGTTAAATCTATCTCTCCTAACGGTGTGCGTATATAACTCGATCGAGATATCTCGCGAGACATTTGCACCGCGCGATGGCTGTTTAATAATTATTGTTGCATTCGTTCTTCGAATTTTGTATTGCGCACAGCACATTATATAAAGATTTGCAATTTAGAGGATTATGCAATCCTTCGCGCGTTTGACGTTTCGAAAATTCTTGCAATTCGCGTTAGTTTGCAACATTCGTGCATTTTCTCTTCTCGCCGTTTGTTTAATGTCATCGTTCGCTGAAATTACTTTCTCGACGCACTAACCAGGATATTAAATCATCCGGAAAACTTTACAGACTACGCTCAATCGATCTTGTTTACCCTGCGTGTTGCGGTCGCGAGAACGGCGCAGATAAATCTGTCGAGGGAAAGCATCGACGGATTTATTACGCGCGTTTAGGTTGAAACGATAGAATTAGAAGTCTTTCGCGCGCGGGAACATGCCGTCGCTAGGATTCTCAATCTCTATTAGAATGCGACTATCTCGTTTGAAATTTTATATCTGCGATGACGATTAATTCTCGAATACGAACTTTGTAATTTATCTATTTGTTATAATTCGATTTCGATTCGAAAACTATCGATAAAACAGTGCAGTGGTCAAAATAATAATCAAGTGTTTCAATCAAGTTTGTTATTATTATAAAAAAATTAAAAACAGCGCGCGTCGATGTTTAAAACGACAGACGGACGCGATTAGATCTCTTTGTCACATCTCTCTTCCATATCCGTAAATTGGTATCGACCGACATGAAACAGAGCGTTGGAGGGAAAATCTGCAAAAAAACCTGCGAAAACCGAAGGGAGAAAGGTTTATCCATCACACCGCGCCGGGCTAACCGTCATGCTGCTTCTTTCTTCGCGTAACGTAAGTACTTCTCAGCTATTTCCACGCAGCCGCGCGTGTTACATAACTTGACTTTGAGAGAATTTTCGCTCACATCACGCTCGCGCTATCCCCCTTTTTCCGAGTCCTCTACTCTCGCGCTTATTTACATTGAATTTCTTATCTTTTGCTCGCGCGTATGCACGTATGTACTTATGTTCGCGGATTACGGGTAACGACGCAACTTTCGTAGCAGCGGTGCTAAAGCCGTGGGAAGCCGTCGACTTGACATTTTCGCGCAAGCTCGTATTTACTGTCTCTTTTGAAGTCTGTTTGACGAGAAACAACAATACATATATTTCTCAACACGTAGAGATTCGTAAAAAAACATGTGAGATGGTTGCAAAAGCGCAACACTCTCTCGTTCCGAGAAAACAATTTTATAATCTCTTTTCGTGGTTTTGTTTCCAGATAAAGACTCAAGTTTGAATAAAAACAGGATTTAACGATGACGAAATAGACATGTAACAAATATAACAATTTTTTGAACGGAGTTTTTAACTGGTAAGAAAATTTGAGAACCGCTGTCGCAGAAGAGCAGATAGCGCCGGTTCGCTCCATCGACTCGCGGAAAACGTCTGCCGGGAAACGAAGGAAGGTACCACGAAAGGTACATACCTTAAATCTTCGGAGCACCACGCGGAGCGCTTGTTAACGCACTACAATACCTTTTCACATAATTGCCCGCCGCTCTCAAATATTTGCCAGTCGCTTTGTCGCGTCAAAAGAGCGGATTTGTCGCGCGTCGGTACTATATACTGTAATATATTACGTGTCCGCGCGAGGAGCAGTCACGAACACGTCGATAACATCCATTAAGATAACTGAACGCGTTATCGCGCGGATGAGAGAAAACATCGAAACGTCGTGTGAAAGTTCGAGCTCGAATCTTTTACGAGTACAGAAGCACCGAATGCGAACGAGTGTTTGTGTCCGTTTGTGTTTTCGATCAGTTCGAGTCGGCTGCATAATACATACGATTCTCAGACACACATGTTGCATCCAAGTGAAGGGATCCATTAAATTCCCTCGACAGTCCTAAACGGCAAAACAACGTCTACTTAATTCTCCCGTATCTCTCGTGGTTAGCTCTTCTTTTTTCGCCGTTTCTCGCCGCCGTATCGTTTCGATTTAGAAATCTCAGACCGGCATTTCACATTCCTAGACGTATCCTCCCTCCCTCCCTCTCTCTCTCTCTTTTGCTCCGAGACCGCTTTTATAGAAAAGCACGATCGTTTTATTTCTCTTCTCACTGATGTTCAAGAAGCTCGCATAATTCACGCAGTTGGATAGTAGCACGTGTTCCATTAAAAACTAAAGTAAGTTCCACGGAGCATGATAGATTTCCCCCGACGGAGACCGCGATTGCAACCCAATGTCATTTTTCAACTCAGACGTTTTCATTTTGTTTTCTTTTTACTCTTCTTCCGTAATAATGTGCAAATTGAATATTTGACATGAATGAAGTAATGCCAGTGGTTTTTATATCAGTCTAATGCGCTTTGTTCCCCACTTATGTTGCACTACGAGAATAGAAAAAAGAAAATGAATCTGCCGTATGTGTACATTTTATTTTACATCAAATAATATAGTAGACAATATATATATATTATATATAAACATTTATACTAATAATTGAATAAGTTGGTGAGATGATAAAACAAGATATGCGAACAAAGACACTGGCAGTGATTTATTGAATACAAAAGAAAAAAACAAAAAAAAAACTACAGACGTTTCGATCCCTTCGTTTGGATCGGTGTACAAAACGAAAATAATTTAATTAAAATTATATTAAAAATTATATGAAACGATCAGAACGCGCTCGTAATGTAAAGTATTATGTTACCGGTTTCCATCAGAAAACATCAAACACAGCACAAACACAAGTTTACAAATTGCACTCAAATATGAAATATTTATACACCATCTTTGAAATAAGTTTTTTTTTACGACCATGCGCTTTTATCCTTGAAATAAGATTTTTTACGGCCATGTGCTTTTGTCAGGATTCCTTTATATATGTGTATATGTATGTATACGCGCTAATTGTACAAACACAACAGTTGTACAAAATATTGTCTCGCTATTCCATTTCATTGCTAGGTAAAGAAGAAAAAATTCATCAACAATTTATCCGTCAGTGTAAATGATATGCCGTCAAAGAGAAGCGGTGTAATACTCGCGGAATCTTTGTTATATCCACCCGCGAGTATAACGTCTCAACGTTCTCCGCTCTTTCGTTATTCCAGCTCTTTCCGACGCTTATTCAAGTTTCTCGTAAGCGAGAGGGCAACCCGTTGATGAATGCAGCAAATTGGGAGTCGCACTGACAAAAGACTTTCGCTATTCCGCCGTGACGAAGCCGTTAATCGAGATATTATACCGCCCGCACTTTTAACCCCTTCGCTGCAGCGCTCGGAGTTCTATTCTTCCCCTTCCCCTTCTCCTTCTCTCTCTCTTTCTTCTCGTACTCCTTTCTAGAAATTTCCTGGTTAATTATTAAACGCACTCTGATAACACTCTCCACGGCGAAAACTCGACGAGATGGGAAAGCATTCTCCCTTACGATCCGTTAAAAACTTTTGATACCATTTTGTATTATTGTTAAGGAGTCGTTTGGCGCAGCCGGATAAGGTCCTAATTAAGTCGATTCGGCGGATACATCGTCGACAATGCTAAGTTCTCCCCCCCCCCTCCCCCCGTGCTCTGTTACTTCGAGAATCTCGTTGTCGACCCTTCACTCGACGTCGTAATTGTACGGGACAAAGACGATTGCGCGAGAAAACTTCCCGCTATTTTTAATGAAACAACACACCTCCGGCGATGTCGCGCATTGGTACCTTCCCCTCCCTCTCTGTATTCGCAGTTTTCGCTATCTCGCGGGAAAGAAAGTACGCATGTATATTGAATCCGTATGAAATTTTAGTTTCTCGATACACCGAAATCAGGTTTGCGTTGCTGGCTGGAGTGTATTTTGCATTCCGAGCGGGTTAAACTTCGATCTGCATCTCAAAGGTTTTTACACGGCAAAGCTAGGTGGGATCGGCGGAAGTTTCTCTTCGCGAGAAAAGTCGAGAGAGAGAGAGAGAGAGAGAGAGAGAGGGAGGGAGTAGGGAGAAGAAGAAAGGATGCAAGAAAATGCTGAAATGCAGAAAGAGCGCAAGGTGTATTCAAAGGTCGTTAGGAAGTGGCTCGGTAAGCGGCGGAGCGCGGCGTGTTTTCGTAGGCGGCGGAAAGAATATCGCATGCGTGGGAGATTTTCCGCTGCCGAACCGGGAAAACAGCATACGCAATGAGGATTAGTTTCTGTCCGGGAGGGGGAGGGGGAGGGGAAAAAAAGCAAGAAAGAAGAAAGAGAGAATACCAGACAGGGCGTAGTATCCAGGTAGTCACGTTCATGCAAAAGAATTAATCCCGGTTTAACGTTCTAAGTCGATCGCTCGCGCATTCGGTACGTACCGTTTTGCTACTCGGGGGATTAAGTCGCGCGCGAGATTTTCCGACTGAAAAGTTTACACGAGCATATATACTCCGTGTTCCGGAAATTTGCGCCCATGTTCCGCGTAATGAGGTCCTTCGGTTAATCCGAAGTTGAGTTGCCGAACGAGAATTGCGCGACGGAACATTATCGTCTTTCGCAATTCTTCAATATTCGAGATCCTCTAAATGTCTCCCTCCCTCTATATATATTTTCATATAAGCTTTTTGTATTATAATAGAATAAAACTGTTTTCAACTTTACAAAATCAAGTTTTGAATAAGTTTACACAATTAAAACTATTGTTTTCTCATTTATTGCGAATTTACATTGTGAATCAGAGAGATCATTGGCATTTTAATATGCATTTTCGTGTGTAAAAACGGAGCAAGTAAATATTTTTGTACACTACATTCGCTGGTCGCTGTTGGTAATATTAGCACCACGACGGATCAAAATTAACGTCCTGAGAGTATCCTCCATAATGCACATATAATGCAGGCAAAGCCACGTTCCAACTTTTCCGTGGTTATATGAGGATACTTTTTAACATCATCTCCGTGCATAACAGTGAGCGCGGAATTACGTCATTAAAAGCGAAATCGCGAGCATATGAGGGAACCGAGGATACATTTAGACGTACCCACACGTAAGCACACTGTAAATTTACAGATTTACGTACGTCCTCCGTAATGTGAATTTTCATTATATACCCGAGACCATGGAAATCTGACAAAGCCATTTAATAGTTAAAGTCTGTTTTCGTTAACGAACACATGACGCATAGAGTATTGCCCGCTTAATATTTTATAATAATAATGATCTAATATTACTTTGATAATTATATTCCTTGTCCAATGACATGAAAAGAGTCAATGTGAAACAAAGTTTTCGTTAAATCCGCATTTCTTTTTTTTATTCTTCCGAGCGATTTTCTGGACACAGACGCTAATTAGGTTTATCGATCATCTAGAAAAAAAAACTCTAGCGGAGAAAAGAATTAATGCGTTATTACAAAAAACTGAACGAGCTCTTCAATTATATATTTTGATTTTAAGCAAATAAAGTGGAAGATAAAATTTTAAACTCTGGATTAATACGTAGTAAAAATGAGGTTCATTCTCTTCAAATTGTTGCAAGCTAATAATAAAATAATATCGTGATTTGCAATTAGCGCGAAAAATATATGTAGCAAAAAACAAGCCGTCACTCGTAATGTTATTTTGCGCAGTGACGAGCAAATAGGTTTTTATGCAGCTATCGACCGACCGCAGAAATCAGGAAATTCGGTCGGAAGGTCGAGCGGTGCCGCAAGAACAGCTCAAAAGCGTATCGCGCGAAAAAGTCCGACAATTTTAATCTCTAATATGTGGACAATGTTTAAGAATGGGGAAAAAGAGTCAGAAATTTGAGAAAAACAACGACAGAGCGCTTAGAAAGAATAACCGTGACTCTTACAAAAATACGTACGAGTCGGGATTGAGATATGTAAAACGTTGAATAAAATCAAGAAGAAAAGTAAATATGAGATACGTGAAGGGAGGAAAAGAGAGAGAGAGAAAATTAAATTATTTGGCGACGCGCGCGACACGTACGTAGGATCAACGTAGGAGGGTCGCCGGAAATCGCGGCCTGCACTCAGCGGGATAAAATCGTAATGAGCATTCGTGCTAGTTGCCATTCGTCCGTCGGGCTAGACGTTTACGTCATTCGCTTTTTCACGTCACGACTCTCGAACGTGTCAGTTAAGCATTCAAATGTTCCGTGTCGTTACGCATTCAGATGCCTTTCCCCTTCAAGATGATACATCCGCAGTTAGATACATTACATTTCCGCCATGCTCTCGAAAGAGACGCATTTCGGACAGTGCTTCCAATTATTACATGCCGTTTCTCTTTCTTCTGTTACGCGCGATAATTAACATGAATTTAATCATTGTATATTACAAATTTGTATAAAATTACATGTATTCCAGTGTGAATGTTATTAGGATATTATCTATCCGCTTTAAAGGGACCTTAAGTGAGTCTGTTTTATCAATAAAACTGAATTTTTTTTGTGCACATTAATCTTTTTTTCAAAAAAATTGAAATTTTTAAAACATTTTAAAACTTTTTTAATGTAAATTTGGACTTCCCGGATCTCTTATTGTATTTACTTTAATTGTAGAAAAGAATTTGTCAATCCATACAGTCAAAAAAGATTAGTGTGCAAAAAACATTCAGTTTTATCGATAAAACAGACCCATTTTGGGATCGCCTTAGTCGGAAGGAAATCAGCAATCAACAAAAAAGATTAAAGCACTATGCACATCTTAATCATAATTCTGTAAACTTCGGACATTGGTGTTCGAGCGATTCTTGAAAATGATCTTATGAACTATTTAGTGAAAAAAGTTCTAAAAAATAAAAACATTTATCAAAACTAATTTTTAATTTCTTAATGTAGATAAAATGTTAAATAAAACCCCGTGAAGTTTGACGGAGTTTTTGCAACATTTTGATGATATAAAAAAATCGCGTCAGACACAAATGTTCAAAATTTACATGTAAAAATAGATATTATTAAATTATCTACATTAATATTTTTTATAAATGTTATACGTCTGCAATAAATTGAGTGCGTAAATCTTTAGCAGATTAATCATTTTCTTTTGATTAAAACGATGAATAATATTCCAGTATCAACACACACGTCTGCGGATATCTCGTCGCATTATCAAAATGTCGCAGCGATCATCATTTCGCGTTGTTAATCACGCGTAATTGTCGCTGTCCTTCGAAGAACCTCGCTCGCTTGGACGATTCCGATTTATCATTCACAGGACAGCCCGAGTACATCGTTCTCGTGAGCGGTTCCGTTTTAGCGATGCTAACGAAATCCACTCGGCCGCAGCTGCGTCTCGTTTTGCCAGTCGAAATGAAAATTCCCGCCGCTCGCGGCGGCAACGGTAGCTGCGAGCTGACGTTTATGAATGGCATTTAAATGTCATTACCATTTCGGATATTTCTGCCGATATACCAGGTACGGCACGCGCTACTCTTCGCTTGCTTTCTCTCTCTCTCTCTCTCTCTCGCGTGTGTGTTACATCTTGTTTAGAATCAAACTTTGGTTTTCGCGCTCTGGGAGACTGTTGAAACGCGGCGCAGAGCTGCTTTGCTGTAAATCGCTGTTCCATCCCGCGCGCTTCAATTTCGAAGCTATCCGACGGGTGTTGGTGGACGGGTGTCGGTTCGATATATGTGTATGTGTACACATCCCATCTATATATTGAATAAAAGGAAACGCATTTCGAGGGATTGCGGAGCGTGCACCGGCTTGTTTTTCTGGGGCGCGAACTGGATACACCGGGTCACGTGAATGAAGTTGTGTTAGCTGTATGATGTTTTTGTTTATCGAAAGATATTTTGCGGAAAACGTGTTAAAAATTCATAGTTTCCTTCAAAAAAATATATGCGATTAATCTTGCGTGTGTTATCGTATAATATAATACAAAATATAGACAGAAAATATCATTATAAAATGTAACAAATATAAACAGAAATTATACATTTAAGATCTTATATACGTATAAGATCTTTATCTTCGAGAGAAAAATGTATAATTTCTGTCTATATTTGTTACATTATAATCTTATACGTGTGTCACGTATAATAGGATAAATATCAATTATACATACTTTTGAATGTAAATGATCTGATGACGATTTCATATTGAATTAATGACTAAACGAATCATTTATTAAACACTCCGGAAACGTGTCATCTCACAAACGGAGCACGTTATATTTGTGTGTACGAAAATTACGACCAGACAAAAAAAACAATCATACGGTTCTTCGAGAAATCGAAAAAGCAGTAAATGCAAACAGTTGATTGATAATACGATAAGTTCTAGTGAGAAAATTGCATCTTTCTGATTCTCGCTGTGAGGAAAACTCGCAATACGACAAATAGTTCCGTCATACGCAAACATCGTTCGTAGCAAGAGAGGATTGAAACATCGCGGAAAATGATCACTATTTTCCTGTCGCGCGCGCAAGCGCGATAAAGAACGACGGTGTTTTCACCGTCTTGTCTGTTCACGAGCATTAAGATCTCTCCGATTCCCGCGCGTTATCGTAAATCCCGCATCTCTCCCGGGCACATCGCTTTAAAGAATCGTTGGCATTCGTCGTGGCATCGGGCGACTCCGCCAAAATTGAAGCGCGCTCTCCCGGATGAGAGAGAGAGAGAGAGAGAGGAGAGAAGAAGAGAGGTCGAGGTTTCTCCCTCTCTCATTCTTCTCTGTCGCCCATCGTTTCGAGGATTTATCACAGTACCGCTAAGAAACGAGCGAGGAGAGCAATTGAGAGAGCAGTTTTAGAAGCGGGAGAAGAGGGGAAACTGCAGAAAGTAAAATTAATAGATTCACGCGGATTTGGACGACGCTGTGTTAGATATTCGCGGAGAGAACTCGAGAATTCGCTTCGCGAGTCGTCGAACAATTTCCGTGATATCGTCCCGAAACGAAGAAGAAGATCTCGCCCCAGGCCGCGCCGTTTGTTTCCTGGCCGTTATTGAGACAATCTTCGTGCGTGTTACTTGGACTCTTTCGATATGAGATAGAAAAACACAGAGAAAGTATATTATATTGCGACGTTGTATATTGCTAACCGACGGCAACGTTGCTCCATTCGGTCTCTCCCGCGCAGACTCTCTTCTCGCCTCTGACTCGGTTACTTTGTAACCCGGGGGATGCATCCGTTGGATAGTAGATGGGTGCTGATGTCACGAACGACACGATGGTATATAACGAAGGTCGCTTCGAGAGAGCGGGACCGACAAGCGGTATCCGCAGGTAAACAGCGACGTGTGGTTTATCCCTGTAGCGCGCGCGCGCGCGCGACGGAAAAATATTATACGTAACGTCGGCTCGTATAAATATCCCATTACCCGTTATCCGTGCGCGAACACGACGCGCGATTTTTCATTTTAATCTTGAACGATGCGACGGATCCCTCAGCGCGCCGTCGATGGGAATAATGGGAAGATTTACGAGCTACGTGCGAGGAGAAGACGAGAGAGAGGCGCCGGTATTAGCGCGGAAATTTTTCGAATTATAGCTCCTTTGCTCCCCTGACATTACGTTCGACAGACGGAAGAAGTAACGCGATAAGTGCTCGTATATAGCGGAATAAGCGGGAAAAGAGCGTTTATACAATTGACGGTCTCTACGCGCGAGTAACGGATTTTTCATATGCAATTTTTTTATACCGCCGCCGCGCTGCCGCCGCCGCCGCTCGCTTTCGAGACGAAACGCATGCAAATTTTTACCGTCACGCCGAGGATTTCAGCGGGCGTGTTGCGGTGTGGTGCGAGCTGTCGGCGGGCGGGACGCAGATTTACGAGAAGAAAATCGCGCGAAATAGAGCGCGAATAAATTCAGCGCTCTTTCCCGCGCGAAAGCGCCGAAAGAGCAGACGTAGACGCGAAATCTCGTAAACCCGAGCTTTCGGGCAATCTCGAAGTATACGCCACATATAGATGCGACGACATGTGCGCGGAGCGGCTACAAACCATTGCTGTTTCTCGCCTCGAGGCGGACATTGCGGCATTCATCATCGTGTCGCGATGAAAACCGAGCCTGTTTTCCGCACCTCTCGTCCGAACAGCTCGAACAAAGGCACGAGTGCGGAGACATAACGGCGAGAGAATGGAACCAGATGTTTGGGACATGTCGCGAGGATAAAATTTGCAAATGACATTTCACATGGGGATCTCCTTTTCGCGTCTCTCAAGATGTTTGTATGCGTGTGTATGCGTGCCGATACACAACAGAAAAAATCATTATTCCGACAGTTGTTTGCGGATTTCAGAAAAGAAAGCGAAATAGACGCGAGTATTGATATTATCGACGTAACATGCGACAACATGTAGACAACAAACAATCGCTGGCGACGGAAGTCCGACGTATATATTATATTATATTCAATTCGCCGCGACATGAGTTTTAGCTTCACGTTTCATTACCATCTTGCTGATTTTCTCCGTGTGTCCCTCTCGATTGACACGCGGATCTTTTCACGATTCGATATCGCGTCATTCCGAAAAAAAATGTCCGAGCTAGTAATATTATATTTCAGAACTTTTTCTCGTCGGGGAAATATTCTCGTTGCAGATATGTAACGAAAATTAAAGCGCAACGTCGTCGAATATTCTCTTGTGAATTTTCCGCCGCGTGTTTCGTCGACGGAGAGCACACGCGGCTAATAAAAAAATTATATAAACCACCGAGGCGAGGTGAAACAAGGAAACTGAGAGAGTAACACTTTATGTCGGGAACACAGGCCGAATAACATTAGCGCAACCTGGCCAGAGTGAAGAAGGTAGAAAAGGGGGTGGTACAAACGGCATGAAAGAGAAAGAGAAAGAGAGAGAGAGAGAGAGAGAAGAAAAAAGAGAATAGAAATGGCGGCATCGTATCAGAAACTATACTCCTCGCGCAACCTCGGCGAAGAAACTTTCGAGTGTACCCCTGGGGGTAAGAAAAAAGGAGAGGGAGGCGATCATGCGGTGAGAGACACAATGCTCGATCGATCGGACGACTTCCATCGAGTTACTTCAGTTTACAGTTTTTCCCGCTTTTTTTCGCGTTATTCTAACGTCGTTCGTCGGGGCGAGACAGGAAGAGAGAGATCCCGGGCGGGGAAAGACGGGACGGCGAGGCGATGCGCTCGTCACGTAGCGGCGGAAACTTTCGTCATTCGTGACGGCGCCGGCGAAGGTCGAGTTTTCGCAGCACGAAGAATACCGGGGAGAGTAAACTCACCCTCCGAATGCACGTTAACGTTTTCGAAGTAGAACTATGTGTACTTGCTCGTGTCGGTCGTGTTTTTTTTCTCTCTTCCGCATCATTGCCATTAGAGATGAGTCAAATGTAATATAATTTATTTAAACAAAGAGTGAATAATTTTAACTCACAAACGCAGACGCGGTTGGAACTAACACATATCACACATTTGTTTTGCAAACTGATCGACTTTGTCGATGTTTATCTTTCTTTTTAATATGCAGCTGTTTTTCTTTTCAACGTTCCTTCCAAATTAAATGAGAACAGCAAGAATATTGAGGAAGAATATAATCGTTCCACAAAGTATCGTCTGTGTTAAGCAAAAGCTGAACAAACACGCGATTTTATTGTTTATTTTCCTCATTCGATAACAGAGAATTAAATATATTCGCAAAGTCCATCAAAGAAAAGAGTAAATATACGTATTCATTTTCTCGAAGAGCTCGAACAAACTTGGACACAACGCTGATTGTTAACAAAGCTGCTATCCGTTAATAAAATTGTTTAGACATTTCTCTGATTATCTTTGATGCAAAGAAAACACTTGAAGAAATTTATTATTTTAAATATCGTTCTATTTCTCACAAGCAACAATTTCCGCCGTTACTGGAAATTTACGTCTTATATTGACGTATCTTCCATTGTTCTCGACTTTGCGTCATTAAGATGCATTTATTATTCCTTGCGCCGGAGGAGCTTCACGCGTTGCGATTCAGAACGGAGCGAAGTGGCGACGGAGAAGAGGGGGGAGCGCGCGGCTGGGAATGGATTATCGAAGAAGCGAGATTTCCAAACGAGATTTAGAGTGTCAGCAAGGGACCGAAGGAACGGCTTGCGCGGCTGGAAAAGCTTCAACTCTTCTCTTCTCTCGGGCGAGAATGACGGTCGAGGTACATCGAAGGACGCAACCGGTCCTTTCAAGCTCGTCTGGCGCGTTCTCGTCTGTTTCCGCGTGGCGTGGCGAACCCCGGGCGCGGCAAACTTTTATCCACTGGCGATGATTTATGTATGAGCCGTGTTAAATTGTTTTGTTAGCAACTCGCGAAATTAACATTGCTAAAGTGCTCGTTCTCTCAATTATGAAGCTTCGGAATAACGGAAATCCCGACGCCTCTTGAACAGAGCGGACTAAGAACGTTTAATAAATAATGTATCGGCTCGCGCCCAAGGATTAGAGCAAGTTGCGGCATATTCGACGATATATATTCTAAAACGGCTTTCTTATCTCTCTCACAGCTCCATCCGTGAGTAACGATCAAGCGTAAAACGACTGTATGACGTGGGCGATTATGTCGCAACGCAGAAACTTGAAACTAAAGAAATTGAGTTTTCCAAGAATTCATTTTTCGCACAAACTGAATTATTCCCAGTATTTCCCTAATTCGATAATCCCAGATCTCTGATAAGGAAAATTTATTTGCCAGAGAAATCAATTATTTCTTTTATTAAAAGAAGTTTTGTCTTTCGCTTTTCCGAATCACATTTATTCTTGTGTCTCTGTAAGCATGATTTTCATAGATTAGCACACATACGTGTGTGTATATATACACAACATATATGTTTCTTTAATACGATACGATAGTCATTAAGCTCTCATCGAGCTATTCGGTTTGTAATCTGTTTATGTATTTACGCAACGTGTTTGTAGTATTTTCGCCGAGATTATTCAACGGCAACGATTCGCCGCATTCAAAGAGAGTAAATGAAACGTGTTGTGAGTAACAGCACGACAGAGCGTCGAAAGGAGAAGGAGATAAAATTTACAAACAAATTTGAAACGAATATGAAACGCGTGCTTTATCGATGCAAAGAAAGTTGACCGTTAACCGAGAGAAGCTTTAATGACGAAGAAAGAAATAAGGAGATTCTCAGGTGCAGGTCAAAATCCGTTGTCGAGAGATTATTGACAAAGAAGAAGAAAAACTTTCGTGCCTGTGAAAGAGAAGACGAGCTTCGATGCGCGCGATTATCCAGGGAAATCTCTACGATTCGCAGTTTTATCATATCTTTCGCAGACCTTTTATTTCCACGCCATTACGACAGTCAAATTATGTGCCGTTTCTCGCTTCTCATAAATTAATGAAAATAAAGCTCTTGCGAGATAGGTACAGTGTTATATAAAAAGAGTTTTGCGCTAAGAACATATATCTTCTCGGCAAGCTGCAGAGATAGCAAACAATGCTGATTACTTAAAAGATACTGTTGTGCTCGCTCGCTCGTTCTCTCTCTCTCTCTCTAATATTTTCCATCTTGGAAACTCTCGTAATCCACTTTTCAAAAAATCTGCAAAAATCTCGAATTATGTAATTTACAGTTACTTTTGTTTAGTAATCAGTGCGTTGTAGATAAAGAATGCGTTATATTTATATATACGAAACAATCGTCACGTATACACATATATACAAGATTGACATTTAATTTTATAAACTAAAAAATATATAAAACAAAAAACCAGATAGCCTATGGTTGAAGGTGGACGTTTAAATGTAAACATAAAACGCAGTGCATTCCGGACGTTTCGATCAATTTTATTGGTGATCTCTGGGTTTTTGTTTTACAATTGTTTAATCGAGCCGTTATTATAATATTAAAATATATAATAAATATAAATATATAATAAAATATATAATAAATACATAATAGAAAATATATAACATATGTCTCGCGTATTCCTACTGCTCTTTTGTCGAAACGACGGCTAGAAAGCGCGGAGAAAAGATTTTGGGATAAATCTGGCAAATAAAATTACGCTTTGTGTCGGCCGGCTATTCGCCGAGCACGCGTGAGACAGCTTGAAAAATCACCGCGGATGCGAGATCGCGGGCCAAGAGAGAATAGCAAAAAAAGAAATAGAGAGAAAGAGAGAGAGAGAGAGAGAGACCGCGTATGCGGTCGAGGTCACCGCGATGTCGTCGAGATTATTGGCGAAGACGAAAAGTTCGTCGCGCGAACGCACACGGGGAGCTATGGAAGAAGGGAGAGGAGTGAGAACGACGGTGAAAAGTTTTCATCGGCGCCGATAAGGTCGCGCAGCTGTGATCTGCCGAACGCTAGAGAGAGAGAGAGAAAGAGAGAGAGAGAGAGAGAGAGAGAGAGAGAGAGAGAGAGAGAGAGAGAGAGAGAAAGCGTTATTTATTCCTGCGCTTTAGAGTTCCGCCGTACTTTCGAGAGCCGAGGGAAGAGAAGGAGGAGGTATTCCTCGCTGCACCTGAGTTCCGCCGCATTCGCCCCCGCGCGCGCGCACGTCTAAGAAATCCATTAGGGGCCATTTATTTCCCACCGCTTCGTGCCACTCCGACTGCGACAGCGAATCGAAAAACGGGCGGGAGAGAAGGAAACAAAGAGAAAAAAAAGAAAAAGAAAAGAGAGTGAAGGAACGTTGAAGGGAGTAAAATAAATGTACAAACGAGATTCCGGGAGTGCCTGCGTGTACGCTTCGATTTTAGGGACGACTCTAGGAAGAGTACGAAGACGGGAACGACGACAACGATTGTGCGGCAGGCGCCGCGTTGATGGGAGAGTAAAGAATGCTCCGGGATAGGTCGCGCGCGCTGGAGAATCCGCGCAAGGGTGACGACCGAGCAAGCACGGGATTAGGGATGGTTCGGAGCAGACGAAGGGGAACGAGAGCGATTACTCAAAACTGCTGGCTAGGTAGACAACAAGTCATACAAATTCGCCAGACACTTCCAGCCACCCGTGCGCGTTGCCGCTTTCCTCTTTCTTCTTCTCGCGCGTTTGTCTGCAAGGCATCTTTGATTGCGCGTGCTTGACGTCTCGCCTCGCCCCGCAAAATCGTCGTATAAAGGCGATTAAGAACAGATTAAAATGGACACAAAAAAACACAGTATTCAATGTCGAAAAGATAGCGCGCGAGTTTTATGAATTAAATTCTATGGAAAGATTGGAGCCATGAAAAGACTGAGAAACTTACGAAACAAATTCGTTCAACAGAATTGTACAAGTCGAAAGAAAAACGCTGATTTTTTTAATATCAATTACTGTTTAGTTTTACTTTTTATCATTATATATATATATATATCTTTCATCTCTTTCATATCGGACTGGCAATACAAAGTTATATATATATATAATTAAGAAATGAAGCAAAACAGCGATGTGAAATTTTGGTGTTAAGTATTTGAGTTTTTTTTCAAACATAGAGGAATAACATATTACAAATAAATGTTTATAAATTAATAATGAACGATGGCTCCGCGCTTCATATATTCTCGTTGACAAGTTCAAAAAACTTACTTCGTTTATTTTTCATCGCCTTATGTTGCGAAAGTTAAGTCCGGAGGGGAGGGTGGAAAGAAATGTTCTTAGGTGGCGAGATAAACGAGGTGCGCAGTGATATAATTCGCGAGGGGCAAGGATCTCTTCACCGGCGGCGGCCGACGCGGTGTAAAGAAAGATCCGTCGGTTGGACGGTGAAAATTCGGAGGAGAGAATCTTCTTCAATGACGGGAAGAAAATGAGAAACGAGCGACCGTTATTACGGCGTGCTACGCGAATCTGGCGGATTATTAACACAAAGTTACTTGAGCGCATGCAAAGCCCGCCCTGGAGTTCCGCGGCGGAAACGTCAGAAAACGCATTAGCGGCGCGCACTTCCTAACAATCCTTTATATCCTTGATTATTCCCCCGCTATCTCCTTGTCGACATTCAGGATTTGTTATTCGTCGATGTAGAATGAATATAACAGCTCCTTCGCTATTTAGAATTAGAGCAATTAAAATAAGATGATCAACAAACAAAATTCCAAATATAGCTCTCGAGAAAAAAATCCAAATCAGACTGCAAAGAGGCTGTGAATCATCGGACGGACGTGGGCGATAATAAATAAAAAATGTGTCGGGACGTTTTCAATCGCTTAATCTTGGTCATCTTTAGCTATCTATATATAAAACCAAGATTGTACATATATGATACATTTGTCTCAAAAACTTGTAAAGAAAAATATTTTCCCGACAACTCCAAGAGTTTTGTGTAGAATCGGCAGTTTCTTAATCGAAAAGATTCACATCGCGTGTGTTATAAGACAAATCAAACACTTAAACTAAGACAAATAGACGTGTAAGAGAGAAAAAATCTGTCCGAGTGTGATAAACTCGTCTATCATCTGCGATTTATCACGAAGAGATGAAGAATACTTAGAAATAAAAACAAAATTAGACATGTTGTTAAAGAAATTTGACCGAGACTATTATATATTCTGCATAATTATATCACACGATAAGAAGATATTTTCTCTTCGCGCTGTAAATAAAATGGAGTTATTTTCTGTTTTCTCGTTAAATCTCAAACAGACGGAAGACTTAACACAAAGCATCCTCGCTCTGTGTGTGTGTGTGTGTCCTTCTCTCCCGCTCTGACGAAAATCCGCTCGTGGTCGTGTTTGCATTGCCGAAAATTAATCTCGACGAATTATGACCCTAATTCAACCGCGTCGTCTTTCGTGACACGCGAACGCCGCGAACGCGTCCATTTGCGCGGAATCGCTAACGAGCGTGCCTTTCTCGAAGAGGGAGAAGGAGAGGTGAGTAATTTGGCAAATTAGTGGCGAAGGATCGACGAGCAATATTCGCAAACCGTGTTCGAGGCGGCGCGAAGGGATTCGCACATATAATAGTCGCGCCAGAAAACCGTTCTCCGTGGAATAAATGCTTCTCCACTGTCGGTAGCCGGGGCGGCTTTGTGCCCGTGAAATCCCGGTGACCCTTGGCACTGGGAATCGTCGGACGATATATGCGAACTCAATAGACCAAGTTTACGAATATAATATTGCCCGAGGAATGTTTGTGAGAACGATCCGTTTCCGAAGACAATTAAAATCGCAATTAAAAACATTTCGCGTGTACATCGACTATATATTAGAAATGAATAAATATACTATATTAGAAATGAATAAATTATCTAGAAATTATTTGAAAATTATAAAAGAGTTTATAAATGAATAAATTACCTAAGAAAATATGATATCATGTATTTGATACTTAAAATGAAAATAAATTTGTTTATATTAAACTATTTTTTATTTATCCTAATAAAATATTGCGAAAGCTGTTACATTAATTAACATAAGACAACTATGTTCGTGACGTATGAAATCTTTGCATCAGCTAAATTCTCTGATTATTGTTAGCACAAACCACAACAGATTAGCACAACGGCCGTTACAACTACTTCGCAATGCCATTCCGCCAGACGGAAGGGTTAAAAGCTTCCTTGATTTTCAGCCGATTTCGCAAGAAACTTTCGACGATCGATGGAATCTCTTAGAGAACTGTCGGCCAGTTTAACCTCATGATCTCTTGTGCTTGTAAAGGTGGATCACCAAAGATCTCGCGGTAATTTAGCTTACCTGGCGCGAAATGACATACAGCTATTTACAAAATTGACCGAAATATTTTCAAGAGAATTTTGCAACATTTTTCAATAGAAAACAAAAGGAGAAATAAGTTTCTTAAAGCTATCTCTTCTTCTGTTTGTTTTTTTTTTCAATGCATATTTTTCTCAACAGATTTAAATGTAGAATATTTTTACTCATTTGTCAGAGAGTCGAGCTATATATCGCTTTCAAACTCAGTAAAGATTTCCGATATTTAAAAGGTGGGTTCGAACTTCCGTTTGAATTTACGCGACTCTAGTTGGCCACGAAACAACTTTCGAGTAAACAGATAGGTAAACGGATAGGTAAATAAATTGCGGTCGGCAGAAAAAATCGAGAGAGAGAGAGAAAGAGAAAAACGTAGTTGCACGATTGATGGACGATTTGTGGGAAGGGCATTAAACGGCAGGCTAAAAAATTGCAGTAACGTTTAGCAAGCGTCAACGGGCGGATTAGCCGCTGATCCGATTAAACCAGGAAGCCGTCGATCGATTCTGTTTACAAACAGCGCGACGGCGGCGCGGCGACTCGGAGCTGCCGTCGAGACGATGGTCGAGAAACGCGCACGCGACCAATCGATCTTGCGGTTTTTTTTTTTTTTTTTTTTTTTTTTTTAAATCACAAACGTTTTACAAGCTGACTGTGACTTGCGATTTCAATGCTGTGGTAATTATTGAACGAGCGTGCGAGAAGAGGACGAAAAAAAAAGACAGAACTCGATTTGTAAAAGAGGTTTGCGGAATACGAAAATAATACGAATTTACATTCACGAATGCAAATGTGGCAAACCCGCTCTCTCTCTCTCTCTCTCTCGCGTATCGACAATCTCCTCAACTTTAACGGTCCTTATGATTCAAACAGCTCATTCGGAGCGTTGGTTTACAAACAGTCGGAAATCGCGCGATTATAGGAGAACGAGCGAATGATCACAGTCCCGTCGTGAGAGTGAGCGAGACAACGAGCAAACGTAAAGTTTCCGTGAAAATTTAACTTATCGTTATGTTGACACAAACCGCAGGCGAGAGAGAAGCAGGGTCGTCTCTTCGTCTCCCGATGAAGTCTCTCTCCCCGAATAAAACGGTGTCCTGGAAAGTTTCTGGGAGAGACCTTTCGCGTTCCCGCCTCCCCCTCATACCGCTAACGACCTGAAAACCGCCGAGATATATGGCGGGCTCGCATATCACTGTGGAAGAATGCCCTGCGCGCACAGTTCAGGGAGATAGTCGAAAGTGGAAAAGGTCGTGCGGAGTCAGACACGCGGCGGGGAGAATCTACGGCGGCTTTCCAGCGGTCGTAACTACTCGACTTGGCTCCCGCAGGATCCGAGTATAATCGCGCTTCGATTTCTTTTCTTTTTGTTTTATTTTACACTTTCTTTCCGCGATTCTCCCGTCTCTTTCTCTTTTTCTCGTCGAAAACCTAATGTCGCGTTTTTCGTTTCGCGTTCGATATAAGAACACATGCATAATCGCCGACTGAGTCACATTGCGTCACTGTACGAAGTGCACGCGCGCGAGTCAATTTACGCTAAGTTGTCCATTTATGACACTCACTCGTCTCTCTTTCTTCTCGTGTCCTCCCCTTTTCTCGCGTCCGCCTCTTCGTCCACGCTTCTCGCCGGATACTCCGAGAATTTCCGCGCGGTTTCGACGACTCGAGGAACTGCGGTTTCTTCTCACTAATACACCTCTTCTCCCGTGCGTCAATCTATACTCGAGTCGGTATTCTCGTCGTACGACACGCGCTTTTTTCTCTCACCGAAGAACCGTGTCATCTTCTCGATCGTCGTTCTCTCGCACTTCGTATCGACGCGTTGAAAACGGATCGACAACAGCGCGAAATGCCAACCCGTTATGGCACGTGGCGGTCGTCTTTTCTTCGTTTTATTTTTGTTTCTTTTCTCGCGCGCCGTTTCTCGATTCGCGCCGAGACTGCTATTGTGTATACGAAGAGAGACCGGCACGACCCTGCGCGCCGCCTCGCGTAATATCAACCGCGCACGATCCCGACGGGCCGAGGTCGCGTCGCCTACTGCGAGACGACGGCGCGAGGCGTCGTACAACCCGCCCGCGCGCCATAGTCCCTGCACGCCCGAGCCGGCGTGCTACGTAACGTCGCGACGCCCACGCGAGATCGGGCGGGATGCGCGCGAGAGTCTCTCTATCTGCTATTGCTCCTCGATTAGTTGCGATTTCGCGCGCTCCACGGCTTCCACTCGGAAAGAATATGAAACTTTGTGTTCACGATCGTTTGTTAATGTAACGGAAATTCCAAGCAATTTCCTGTATTTAACACATCGGCTGAAATAATATTTGTTTTATTTCGCGAAATTGTGAGTACTACATTAAAACGCAGTAACACACAAGTATAAAAATTTTGAATCAGACATTTTATTATAAAATTACATACGTATAAGGCACATGTAATATCAAACATTATTTAAAAATATGAATAATTTGAAAAAAATTTATATACTACGTATATTATGTATAATATATATTTATACATATATGTACGTGTGTGTGTATTGTTGCTTATTGAGAGAAGGAATATATCGAATATTGGATTTTAATGATATATGCAAATTTCTGCAAGGACGTAAACGCTGTTTCAGCGGATGCTTTTATTGTCCGAACGTCATATCGTACTATTGTGAATTTTTTGTCACATCGACCGTTACGCGCACAATGAAGCGCTGAACGATACATTATTTCGCGGCGGATTATGGACGTACGCGTTAATTATTAATCGTCAATTGCAATTAGCGCGAGTTGCAACGCATCCGATCGATAACGCGCGCCTCAGAATACATTGCGCGCTCGCGGGCTCATAATTTTATTTCGTATGAACGTTGCACGATGGAATTATAATCTACGTAGAATTGCACGCGCACACGCATATGCCTCCGTACCTATCGGAAACGCTTCTCTCTCTCGCGCGCCTTTGACAGTCTCCGCGGAACGAAATAGATGCATCGCGCGTCGCGATTCGACGAATGAATCTCGATGCAGCCATCCGGCACGGAATCGCGAAACACGGCGTAATCCTGTGCGGCGCCATTAATAATTCGCCGGTGAGCTGTCATACGGACCTTCTAGATATACTGATGTCCCTGCGAGAGAAAATTCAGGGGATTCGTTAATCAAATTTTGCGGCGACCGAAGGGATCCGTAGGCGATATTGTGAAACATTTATATCGCCATTACCTCAGGGATATGCAAGTCTTTTTTTTTTTTTTTTGTTTTAACTAAGAAAAAATTGGAAAAAAGTGAGGGACAACGTAATACGTCGCTAAGTAATTGCTATGATAAATTAATCTCGAATATTCGTGACGTAATTCTTTGTGGTACTACAACGATAGTTGATAGATGGATAAAAGATTGCACGTGGAAGAGAGAAGTATGTGTGAACTATCGTAGTTTTGCGAAACTTACATAAGTTCGCATTTCTATGAAAATCAGCCAATACTATGTCAAGGTAATGGTCCCGTTTTCTGCTGAAATATCATTCCGAGTATTTCCTCTGCGTTTTGTGAGTATAAGTACGTCGAATCTAGAGATATTAAGATAAATGTACACTTTTTGCGTACAAATTCTTTTTTTTTCATATATCGTGAGTGGATTTTTTTTGTGACGCACATATCTCTTGTAAATCTTAATGGCGAGAATTCACATTCATGTCTTATTCTCTGTTCGTTCAATGCGTATATTTTAGAATTCAGATGAACAAAGAGTAGAATAAGTACAACAACGCGTGAAAAACATAAAATATAATAATAATTTGATATTTATCTCTTACGAAAAAAAATGTATTTATGTATATACGTACGTATCTCTTGAAATTCTGATGAAATGAACTGGAAAATATAATCTACGAAACGTCGGTATAAAAATGACACTAACGCTGTTTGAATCCGAGAAAACCATCATCTCAGAAATTTTGTATATATTTTTTTTTATATATTTATATACATATATACGTCTATGTATATATACATATATATATTAATAAATTAATATATTAAAAAATATTTATGCTTGATTTTGATATGAAAAACTCGCAAAAAAGTAGCTTCTTGATTTAGCACAGAATTTACGCTTAAATCCGTATTTGCAACCTAATTTAATGCATATATGATGCGTTTACTGTACTTTACGAGAACATCGTGCACCAAGGAAATATCATTTCCCATCAGCAGCGCGGCTACAATTGTAGCGGAGCTTCATTCGCCGTCGTCGTCGCGTTCCCGGCTAATTAGATTGCGTGAATTCGTGCGTCTTTGCGAGCGGAGCGAATTATCGATCTCGCTCGCGGAGATAATAGCGACTCGTCGTCTTATAGTGACTCGAAGACGACGAAGACGACGTTGCGGTAGTTTCTCACAGCTCAGGCGCTGTAGTTGCGCTGCTACTGTTGCTACACAATTGCTGTTGTGCGACAGAGCTCGAGCTTCACAACGCGAAGCTAATTCAGGCGACGCGCGCCCGCGAACTTCCATAACTTCGTTCTCTCTTTCTCTCTCTCTCTCTCTCTCTCTCTCTCTCTCTTTCTCTCTCTCTCTCTCTCTTTCTCTCTCTCGGTGGACAGAACAGAGTTTCTGTGGCTCGAGATAAACGGCTGGATACAGAGAGTCTATAGCTCGGGATATTATTTTCAACGTCATTGACTCTTGATAAGAAGGCTAACATTTGGACGTTCGAAGCTTTTCGTTCATTTTCATCTGCTTTTTTCTTCTTTGTTTACGACGACGGTGAGAAATAATGAATATCGGTTTCAAATTTTTGAATATCGGTGTCAAATTTAGATCTAGATGGTCAAAATTCGGAAAACTACATCTTTATATTTTGCGGTGTAAATAAGCAAAATAATTTTTAGAATGATCAATTTATCATGTTTCACCATATTTTGAAATAATATTACGATCTAATTATTCTTTCGTGAATTTCTAAAACAGCCTATTAGTTGGACTGACTGGGTCTATGAGACGCGACTTTAAAATCAATCTCCGCGAAAAATCAATATTTAAAAAAATTTTGTTTTTTGAATCAAAAGTTGAAACGATTCTGTGTCGATCAAAAAAACTTAATTAAACAAATCTTTATTAGTTTCGAAGATATAAGTTTAAAAAAAAATTAATTTTAATTAGAAATACCGGTTTGAAATTTTTGTTTGGGTCTGAGAGACTCGTGTAAATCTACGAAGTGTTATAATACGCAAATTAAGCTCGTTATAGAGTTTGAAAAATTTTGACACAGCCAAAATGTAAAAATAAAGTCAATTTAAACAGAAAATTAAAAAAAAAATAACCAAAGAGCCTGTCAAAGTTGAAAGTGAACAATCAGAAACAACTTGAAACGCAGTGTATTTTGTATTTATCGTTTTGCAGAATTTGCAATATTTATTGAGTTATTAATTAATTAGTATGAGCCAATGAGCGCGTGGAAAGCGATAATCCGGACGTACGATTTTTAGTTATACCGTCATGAAAATCAGCTGATTACAAAAAGTTGTCACATGCCGCTCGTTTGTTTGTTTCTCTTTGCTAAGAAATAAGCTATTTTTATTTATATCTGACAATGTACACACCTACAAAATTATTTATCGCTTCTCACACGCTCATTAATTCACATTCATTAATTAATAACTCAATAAATATTCCAAATTCTGCAAAATGATAAATAATTACTTTTTTGTTCAGACCCAATCTATCTTCACACTTTGACTGTATCAAAATTGTTTAATCATCCTGTATACATAATACAAATATACAAAAATAAATAAAATTTTAATTTTGTATAAAATTTTTCTAAATTTTTATAAATTGTAAGTAAAATAAGGTGTTGTAGATAGTATTTAATTAACTGTTTTTATTGGATGCATTTTACTCTATATCAAATCTAATGTTGCTATCTAAAGTGATGACTGTTCACAAGTATAAAAAGTCGATTAGTATTCTTCAAATCAATAACTGTTTTTTCTTGTATAAAAAATTCGGTTAATATGCATTTTAGGTCACTGATTTTGTTGCGCTATAGATATGTTGTAAGGCAGGTCATATTGAGTAATTATCTAAAACAATTTTGCGGGAAACGGCCTTGGTTTAGGAGATATGACAATTTGAAGTTTCAGAATTTTTGTTAATGCTTTTCTCTAGATATTATAAGCTAGATAATTTCGAACAGTGAAGTTTGTGTATGTCGGACTGATGTGTTGAGGAATGTAAATAAAGTTACAAGGTAATTCGAATTGAATTACCTACAAGGTAATTCATAATTAGTCAAGAATCCGTTTCACTATTTCTCGCAGTTCGTTAATAGCTTTCTACATGCGACTACACGAATTTCCAAAAATTTCAAATCTTGTAGAGAACAGCGAGAAATTAATAGATTTTCTTGTTGATCGTAAAGTTATTTATAGACATATTAAATGTCCACGGTGTAAAGCAAAATGTGAATTTAAATCGCGAACGATTACTTTTTATGCACTTACCGAACGTTTACAAGCGTTTTTTGATACTGTGGCAAAACATTATCCGCTTTCAATAAAATAAAAAAATAAAATATTTGTATATAAAAGTCATTTTTCAATTTTTTCTATTTCTTTATTGTATAGGATCCAATTAAATGTCGCTTCATGTCAAAAAATTGTTTACACGATTTTCCGAAGAGGCGAGCAGGGAGAGGGGCAAAGACCCCTATGCCTACACGTTTACAACACGAACAAAACAAACATAAAAATAGTAGTATTGTTCAGAAACTTTAAATTGCCGTATCTCCGAAAACAAGGTCGTTTTCTACAAAATTGTTTTAGATAATTACTTTTCAGTATGATCTGCTTTACAACATATCTAAAGCGCACTGAAATTGGTGAGATGTGATCTAAAATATATATTCAAAAAAATTCAAAAAAAATTCAATCGAGTTGGATATTGTAATTGCTGTCATATATATGAAATATAAATATATACACGAAAACTTATACGTAATTATGAATAAGCGCTTCTTAGCGCTTTCGGAAATACTCTTTATGTGTCTGGACCATATATATATATATATATATATGGTCACACATAAAGAGTATTTCCGAAAGCGCTAAGAAGCGCTTATTCACAATTACGTATAAGTTTATATACAGGGTGTTTCAGAACTATGGGATCAAACTTCTAGGGGTTATTCAGTGCAACAGTAGAAAACATTTGAGTATAGGGACCCATGTCCGGAAAAGTGTCACTACCGCACTACGGCCCTAAGACGCGTTAAAATTTAGAAAG
>NW_018020730.1:339478-364540 GCF_002006095.1 Pseudomyrmex gracilis
ACGCGTTTTAGGGCCGTAGTGCGGTAGTGACACTTTTCCGGACATGGGTCCCTATACTCAAATGTTTTCTACTGTTGCACTGAATAACCCCTAGAAGTTTGATCCCATAGTTCTGAAACACCCTGTATATATATATATATATAGACGTAGAATGTATAGACTGCGCGTTCCCTACCTTTGCCATGTTAAGAAAATGTCTTCAACGTTGAGAGAGACAGCTGGTGTTGAGCAGTAGCCTCATCTTTGTCTAGCAAAGTAGTGGGGGAAAAAGAAGTCTTCGCTGATTGATAGAATAGTAGTGGAAAAGTAGAGATAGAAAAATAGTGGGGGTGAAGAAGAATGAAAGAGATTAAAGGGTGATTATATATATATATATATAGGCGGTATGAAACAGTAGGCTCTGATCCCACCATAGACATTGATAGACAGAGAGAGAGTTACTATTCAAAGTATGTTGTCTCTGTCAACCATGAAGACATCTTTTCAGCCAAACGCGCAGTCTATATATTCTACGTCTATGGTCTGAACGCGTATCTCATTATTTAAAGAAAGTTAACAAAAGTCGGATGATCCCGTCAAATTGTAGATAAAATTTACGAATTAATTTCAGAGAAAGAAATAAATAGACGAAATTCAATATGTTCAATACAAACATATATGACACAATTTGTTATAAATATCGTATAAGATACATAAGAATATATTCATTAGTTAAAAACTATTAGAAATTAAGTATTAAGGTCTGTGCGAGTTTACATGCTAAATGTTTGTGCAGATAAATATACTTTTCTACTTTTTTATAATGTTAAATTAATACACATTGTAATTTGAATTAAATTTTAATTCGAACATTCACATAGGATATCTGATTTATCGCATCACGAATATGTGAAATACCCAATTTACTTTCCCATGGAAATTAAAGAATCCATTGCGAAAAAGACACCTCGGCCAGGAGTCGAGCTCGGATCTCCTGCATTCCAATTCGGCTACCGAGGCCCTAGGTGAATTTCTCGCAATTTTGTAATTTTCATGAGAAGGTAAATTGGGTATTTCACATATTCGTGATGCAAATCAGGCATCCTACACAATAAAAAATAAAATGTTAATTTTAATTTGAGTAAATTTCCTGGGACATGTAAAAATGGTTAAAGTAACTATTTTTTTACATTACACTTAAAGTCAAAATAACAAATTTTACCGATTAACTCGACAACATTTATTTATTCAATTACAGACTTTCCAGTACTTAGACAGTTTGCTTTTATGTTAAGAATTATCGAAGTTGGTTATTGTTTTCCCTGTTTTGTCAACGCGCGTAACGGTTACTGGTGCTGATTAGTCTAAAATAGGTGCATACTTGTTTATCTCAACTCTCATTGTAACGGACATCTCAATATAAAATTTTTATTATTGTAACTGATATTCTAATCCAAAATTTAATGATATATTTTAGAATTTATTGCTGATGAAGATCAAAATGAATGATCGAAACGTTCATTCACCATTTAAATATGAATTTCTCTAATTTTGAAAAAATTCTGCAGTTATCACCCGCTGAATTGACGGCTTTTTGGTTTAATTTATTTATTGTTCAAAATAACAAATATAAATGTAAAGTGCTAATTACTTAACATTACTATAGTTTGTCAATAAGTAACACGTGACGAATGAGTGAGTTACTGTAACCATTTTTACATGTCCCAGGAGGTCCACTCAAATTAAAATTAACATTTTATAATTTTTACTGTGTGTGTGAATTTTCGAATTAAAATTTAATTTTAAGTTATAATATGTATTAGTTTACACGTTATAAGTTGAAAAGTTTATTTTTATCTGCACGGACATCCTGCGTATAATCTCGTCTAGACTTTTATATTTAGTTTATAATTTTCACGAGCATTTAGATTGTTGTAAAACTAATAGTGAAACTAACAAATAAGCTCTGTGTTTATTACAATTCGTCGATTTAAGATAATTTCAAATAGACAATTTCAACTAACAAACATTAATAAAGAAATGTAAACTTAGAGTTCAAAAATGTATATACTGATGTCAAAGTAAACTTTCTTTCAGTATTGAAATTTTGCCCGCTCAAATCAGATTTCAATACACTGTGCAACCGTCTAACGGCCTTCGCACAGACTGTAAACCTAAAGATCTCGAATCCCATCTAAGAATTTTTTCAGACAAATCCCTTTCAATCGTTTATCGACGATTGAAAGACAAACTGAGCCTTCAAAAATTAATTCGAGTGAAAAACTCGAATTCTTCTCTTAAACCGCGTCGAACAGACTAGTTCCTGTGAGCACGAGTCCGACATGAATAGCTTTATTCACCATGAAAGACGGTCGTGCACCGTTTGGATAGAACACCACTCCACAACATAGAAGACGCTTTAAAAAATTCGAAGAATGGCATATTGATGGCCCACTAGTCGTTAAAACATTAAACCATGAAATAACAAACAATCCTGACTACGTCAAATAAGGTTAAGATAAGATTGCTGGCGTTTTATTAATGACGAATAGATAAAAATGTTAAACTGACAAAATGAGTGATAAAGTTAAACAATTTGCAAATTTGTGCTGAAAGAGAAAAAGAGAGAGAGGGATCTGTTCAAAAAAATATCGTAACTTCCAATTAAGCATCGCGGAAACATTCAGAAAAGAACGCGTTGAACGACTTGTATCTATAAAGTCTCTTGATAAAGGAAGCGAAACTGAAGAGAGTCGGAAGGCATTCCACAAAACATTTTTGCTCGCCGTTTTCCGCGCGTAAGAAGATTAAATTAAAACGCTAACATCGAGAGAAATCGCTTTCATCTTTATGAGATTGCCCCAGCGTGCGCTTTGCAAGCAAAAGGGGGAAATGCGAGAGGGCATGCGAAGAAGAGGAGAAGGGAAATGCAGAGCGAACGCCGCGTCGCGGTAGCGGAGCAGGGAAGATAGAGAAAGATAGAATCGATCGATCGAATTATCTCGCTAAATCTGCGACCGAAGAGAACCGATACGAGCGCGATTCGGAAGCGCTTTCATGGAAGATTCTGCGTCACGAAACGCAATCGAGCGTCCCTCTCGTGCCGCTTAATTGACTTCGTTAACGCTGCCGATTGCAAAGAGAGAGAGAGAGAGAGAGACGAACTCTTCGTAACCTCGCGCCGACAATTGATGACGGTTCATCGTACATTCAATATCATTATCAACTAGTTCGATGTAATGAAGTCCCCGCGCGGGACGTGATAAACGATTACCGATCTTCGGCAGAACACAACGACGAGAGAATGGCCCCGTACAGGAGAGCGGATGAAGCGCACGCAAATAAACGCCGTAATTAACCGGCTTACAATTAGGCTCACGACAAACACAGGCGCGCGCGCAAACTACACAATCCTGCGGCGGTCGCGCGGCGAACCACCTGATGATTCGGCAAGATTTTCGCGGGTAATCGCGTCATGAACGATTACATACTGCGACCCGCCACCATACTTTATCCTCTCGTTCGAGTTTCCACAGAGGAATGAAAAGTCGTTCGCATAATGTTCTGTATTTCTATTAAATAGTGTAGATATAATGTTGCGCGCAAGGAAACGAAAGATGAGCAATCGATAGATAGATGGGAATATTGATTTTACTCGGAGAAATTAAATTTTTCTAGATTGTGTGTGAGCTCTCTCTCTCTCTCTCTCTCTCTCTCTTTTTCTTAGCGAAGATTTTATTCATACATATACAAATGTAATATATTCTCGCGCAATATATTACGATACAGAAAACTCTATAAAAAGGAAAAAAACTCTTTTTCTAAAAATCGATTCTTATCTGTAAGGTGACAGGACAAAGAGGCGCGTTTTCTTCTCATTTGCGTAAAGTGCTTTCCGCGTGCGCGTCCGGCGCATAATACATCGCGAAAAACGGTTCTCGAGGGAGCAGTTCGCAATAATTTATTGCCAGGTTCTCTTGGCATAAACTAGTTACGGAGACACAACGGTTTCGGTCAGAAGTTGCCCACGGATAGTCAGAATTACACTGGACGTTGTTAAATCGTTGTCTGGAAATCCGTAGCTCTATTGCAAACCGTAAGATACGATTTGAAAGTGTATATAAGATTTTTTAAATATAATCACATTTGTATAGTTTTTGCTACAATCTCTTTTATATCTCATAACGTTTATATATGGAATTATATACATATATATGTAGAAAAAAAATTTAGAAACGTTAGCAATTTTAATGTGTGCACTTAGCATATGTTTTATCTCACTTTTTGAACTCGTTGACTTATCAAATGTTTCGAAAGAGTCTAGTCGAATTCCCCGGCTGGCTCGGCGGCAAGATTGATGATTGCGCGCTGACGTACTAGAAACTCTCTGAGAAAGAATCCGCAGCTTATCGGAAGACACAGAGAACAAAAATTTGCTCTCGCGCGTTGCAAAAGCTACGACGAAGAAAAAAGAATCTGCTTGCGCACGATAAGTTTTACAGAATCCGGACGTCGTCGTCTGCATTTACACGCACGTTCTGGTCACGTTTCAGCCGAGAAAGTTGTGTGAGTTAATGTAACACTCGCGCATACGATATCAATTGATCGCTCCGACCGTTTGACGTGGACGGTAAATTGATAAAAAAAAAAATTGTGAAAGAGAGGTGTGTGTGTGTATGTACATTCCGTGATAAAACACACTGGCAGACTCTGAATATCCTGGAATATTGTAAAAACGCCTTAATATTATTAAATGAGAAAAGTAATATAAAAAATAAAAATAAAAATGTAATGTCGCGTATCTAGATGCTACCGGATACTGTGTAACGTGAAGAAAATGTCGAGGAAATAAAAAGAGCTTGTTGTGAAAGAATTCTTATCAATGGATTGCAAGACGGCATTGCTTACTTTCGTTATTATGTCTGAGATTAAGATAAACATTTTAGAGAGAAATAAGCGCGCTATTTCGAAATCATTTATTTCGGTAACATGAAGGTATATCTCTGTGAGACATCTAAGCGCCATGCGACACGTTGTATCACGTGCTTAGCGCTCAGATTGCGTGCCACAGAATACAACTAATATTTAATGCGCTGACATAAGCAGGAATTGATCCGATAACCGTCGTGTGGAAAGTAATTAGGTTAAATCTCTAATCAAGATTAACTCAACTCGCGAGAAGACCGATAACGTTTATTACCGACGGACGTTCTATTAACGAATATATTTTTCACACGACATTTCTCACTATATCTTACTCGATATTCGCTGAACGCACATATAAAAAGACATACGGAGTTTATTTTGAAAATTGACGAGATGTATTGTAGAGATATTTGCAGACAAATGTTCGCTTACAAATTAGGTATCTTCGGTGTTTATTGCGGTAATCGTAATGTTGCCCTACTTGCGGAAACACATCCATTCTGTTGCTAATCGGGCAAGAGAACGCTTTACTAAATATAGTTTAAACTTTGGTCTCTAGTTGCCCTACTAGCCGTGCCAAATTTACATTTAATGACACGTAGTCGGCAGTGTGGACGCGAGCATAGGCAAAGTGTGAGGTATTTCGTCGAACAGGCGATGGTAATTTTGCGCCCTTATATGGTTGAGAGAGAGAGAGAGAGAGAGACAGCACACATGAAACATTAATTAGAATAAATCAAGTTCAAAAATTAGTATAAGCGTTAATTATAAAATGTGTAGCGTAATATGAGAGAGAGAAAGAAGGCTTCCTTTTCGTTGCGGAAAAGTTTAAAACATTTTCAAAAACAAAAAACAACGAGTGTGAAGATTGTTGACGCTGCACCGTCGGAGAAAAAGTCGATAAAAATATCATTAAATCCCTCGGCGAATATTCCGCTAGCATTATTGTGCAATTTGTTCAAATTACGTCCGAATCAGCTGCGTCTTTCTGCTCCAACACGCAAAATGGCTTTACCTTGTCCGATAAAAAAAATAAATGTCATTTAGCGTCTATAAAAATTAAACAACTACACTGGAACGTAACAACAAATTACAACAAAGGCATTTTGTTGCACGTAATGCAACGTAAATATCTCGCTTTTGTAGTTCTTTTGCAAAAGTTCTGTTACTTATATGTACATATAAAAACTGCATTAAACAAGTTTCTGCTGAAGAAAACCCGACATTGTATAAAAATTTGATCGAAGAATCCGCCATTACGAAATAATAAAATCATAGTAGAGAACTTTTTGCCGAACGTAATACATAATTTAATGCGAAACGCTAAGATTCAGTGCACAGAATTTTCGCAACGCGCTCTCGTAGCAGGAGAAAATCTCGACGACAATACTGAAAAATTCATACGTTTCGAAGAAGAATGTGAGCGGGATTGCGAATAGATAAGGCTGAGGGGGGCACCTGACACGCATATGACGACTAACGGGCATACATGGTCAGACGTTAAATCGATACAAGCAAGCATCGGTGGTGGTCCTTCGAGAATTTCACATGACGTTACTGCACGAAAGGTTCCATTTACTCCCGAGAAGTCAAGTGTCGATATTTTATCAGAGAAGCAGCATCGATACTTTACGTTTTCGAGGATAGGATATGTCGGAGCCATGCACAAATTCTCTCCGGTCAGACGATTCTCCGCAGGCATCGTTTTTAAATTATTAACATTCACAATCGTCTAATCTACATTAACACTAATTTGTCACCTTTAAAAACCACGAAGGGATCACATAAGTGCGAAATTTAAATCGATATTTTAACTTTAAATGGTTATTTTGTTAAAAAGCAATCTTTTTAAAAACGATTACGTACAGAACTACATTCATGTTTAATAAATAAATAATTGTAAAATTATAAAAATTCAACAAATGAGTGGAATTTTCAGTTCCAAAAAAGGCTAATGTGAACCAATATACTAGGTGTTGATGTATTTATATTACTTTTATTTATAAATAAAATTCAAACGTTTCGATTCCTTTCTTTGGATTTTAACTAAATAGAAAAAAACGGAAGTACTAACATAGAATATACGTAAATATGATATGTAAATTATAAAATAATCATATGAATAATGACCTATAAATCTTATTAAAATTTAAAAACATTTAAATGAAATGTTGATAGCAACATATATCTTACATGTAAAACATATTTCAACCATCTAAGTCAAATTGATATTAATTATATTAAAAAAACAAACATACAAATATAAACTACAATTAACTAAAATAATACAAAACTTTTAGACAATAAGAGTTTTTATTTAAAAAGATTAGTTTTTGAGAGTTTTATATTAGATCACAAAATAATTCTATCAACATTATGTCCTAAGACCGTAATTTTTTTATTAAATCAATATGAGGTTAAATTGTTTTATGAACGGACTTTCTTAAATTTGAGTTTCGTATATAACTTGTTACATGACAGTGTGTTAGAGAAAACATTATTTATAAGCGAGTTAATTGAAGATTGTATGACACTATTTTTTAATCTTGTGCTGTATGAGCTGTATATTCGATTACTGGTGTTTTATTATTTTTCTAAATGATGTTTTCATTTTTGACTAAGTATGTACTTATTTTATTCGGTTTTTACTTTATATTTGTGCATGTTTGTTTTAGTTTATTTTTCATTAATAATAATTTGACTTAGGTTAGATAATGACTTGAGTATGCTTTGCATGTAAGATTTGTTGCTATCAACTTGTTATTTAATTGTTTTTAAAACTAGGTAAGGTTTAGTTCATTATTACAATTATTTTATAATTTACATATTATATATTGTACGGTGATAATTTCCGTTTTTCTCTATTCAGTTAAGCACTGAAGAAGATCCATACAAAAACTTAAAACATCTGAATTTATTGTGATAAGAAAGTAATATAAATACAACAACGCACCTAGTATATTGGCTTGCATTGGCTCTTTTACTTATTTATTGATATTTATGTTTGTTCTTTTGTAAAAATTGCCATCTTTTTCATTTCTGTTTAAATAGTATTTATTTGTTATCACGAGGCACCTAAGACTTTGCAAAAAAAATTATATACATAGTACAAAAATTATTAATTACTTTGGAATAAGATTTTAGAAACGTTTTGTTAAATGTATATAATTTTTTAAATAAAAAAATTAAATTACAATAAAAGTTTTAAGTGTATACAGTGAACCAAAATGTCACAAAAGATCATTACACAGTTGTCGAAATGGGATTAGATGTCTATCAAGTGGTCGAGGAAAAGCGTACGAATATCTCGCGCACGAGAATCCAAAAGATTTCGCGTCCGGCGCACACAATAGCAAAAAGTCGCGATGTGCGGAAACTCCGTTCTCAGAATTTCCTCTTTTCCGCGCAAAGAATGTCACGGTACGACTTTATTACTCGGCTAGTTCGATTTACGAGTTACTCGAATCCAGGTATTTTCTTCTGCGAGCAGAAGGGAAGTATAGAGAGGAGAATTGCCGCGATGGAAAGAGACAGAAAGAAGATCAAGGATGTTCGGCGATAAATTTTCTTGGCCATAATGGGTCTCCGTGTGTGTGTGTGTGTGTGTGTGTGTGTGTGTGGTAGAACGGGCAGTGATGGGCGCGGATATCGGGGGTAGGATTTCCGTGTCGACTCAAGGAGGCAACGCTACGGTAAGATCCACAGTAAGAACGAGTGTGAAAAAAAACAAAAAAAAAAAAGATAAAAAGATAGAAGAAAGTAGAGAATCAAGCGGGAAGTGAGATCGAGAATGTCATTATCGACGAGAAATTTTCGCGATCGCCCGACGTTTGCTAGTAGACGATGCCAGAGGACTCTGCGATGAGAAGATAGTAACTCGTACGTCGTTCCGAAATAATCTGCATCTAAAATTATTTCTCGAGCTATACTAGAGAGAGAAGAAAGATATAGAAACAGAGAAAGAGAGAGAGAGAGAGAGAGAGAGAGAGCGAGAGAGGAAGAGAAACTTCCATTCTTGAACACATTCTGTCTTCGTTCCTCGTCTCGTACATACTCTTATTTGTCCCTCTCTTCCCGTTCGCATTCTACTGGCGTCTTCAGTCTAATACCGGTCTTTCGTCGTAATACCTCGTTCGTGTCTATAAAGTAAACCCCTCATAAAGCATCGAGCCGGCGCGAAAAGCGTGAGGAATCTCCCTGGATACTGCGGTTTTCGCGGTGAACGAGAGTGGTCGAGGATCTTTAAAGTTTTACACGCCAAGGGGCGAATGGTGCACCGCCGGTAATCCGTTTCAGTCATTCCGTATGCACTCGGATATCTCTCAACCGATGGTGCACCAAAATTGCAAACCGACGGAAAGAGAATTGAAAAGAAATTAAGAACCACGGAAAACAGTGAAACGTCTGCATAAAACATTTTTGCGTGAAAGGCAAAAACAAGATTTAAATGCGATTATTTAAGCGTATAAAGTTAAATAACAATGGAAATCGGAAAATAAATAAATACACTGACGTTACAGAGAAAGTTTGTATACTATATCTCATTTTGCGCATATGTAGTTTTAAGACTGAACTATATATTTTTTCTCCACTTGATACAAACGAGGGAACATATAACTAAGAATAAAACATAATTCTAAAGAGAAAGTGTGAAAGAAGCGTACAATGTTCATCTGAGATTCCAGTAGCGACCAATTTGCGACGACAGACTCGTTTGGTGGTGGAAGTTTTTAAATTCGGGTCTCGCTACCTGATAGAGGATTCCCGAGTGGCTATTTCTCACAGGCGAATAGAGTCGTTTAATTCCGTGGACTCGAGACGCGGTAGAGAGAACAGAGAAGTGCCTGAATGTCAGATCTCGGCTTTTATTGCAGACGTTCCCTTGCGTTTTCTTTTTCTCGGTTTTTTTTTTTTTTTTTTTTTTTTGAGCTTGCGTGCGCTTCTAGCTGGACATAGTCGACTGTTCAAAATTACTAGGCGGATTTAACGAAATTTCCGCGTCGACAAAATATTTGCGCGTTGCAGCTCCTTGATATTCCGGTTTGGTCTTCTGCCGAATTGCGTCGGCCCTTTTCTTCTTAATTTCGAGTGTTCGCGAATCGAGGTCGCGTGTTTTACGAGAACGACAGATACAAAATATAGCGAAACATTCAGCTCCTGTAATATTCAAAAGGATCGGTCGAGGGGAACACGACGGTGAAACATCGGAAGTAACGAGGCGGACTTCGAACTAGTGCATCGACAATCGCAGCGCGTAAGAAAATAGAGAAGAGGAATTGAGAGAGAAGGAAATTGATTGTATTCCAAGAAAATTCTCTTTACAAGTGAGAATATGCATGATTAAATCAAGATACAGTCAGTTAAAAATATTAAAAAAAAGGGAGAAGTACTGAACAAGAGGAGAGAAGCGCGTAATGTATAAGAGTGAGAGATAAAATAAAACTGTAAGAATAAATATTTAAGAGATTAATTTGTCTCTCGGGATGAAAAAATTTAATCAAACAAATATGCACATGTGATGAGTGTATTTGGTATAAAATGTAAGAAGGAAATCTCAGAGTTACTTACGCACCAATAAAAGACGGGATTGTAACATTGTGAGACACATTGATCCTCGATATAAAAACGAACGTTTATTTTAGATAAAAGCAAATTGGTTGTATTTTAGATAAAAGCAATTTGCTTTCGCAAACACAGAATCTCGTTAACGAAGCGCGGAATCAAAAAGAAAAAAGAACAGTCTAACATAAAAGCAGACGGCTTCTTCGGGTTATATAGGCGGCACGCGAGTTTCTCTTCGCACAGGAATGCAGGATCACGATGAATTTTACAAAACTCTGTGTTCGTCGGAGACTCTGCGCTTCGGCAAGAAGGGATTCTTCCACGATTTCAGTGAGTTCGTGATGCAAACCGCGGGCGATAGCTGGACGTCGAAGATATTCGGCCGGATCGATGACGACGAGGAACGGGTAAGGGCGGTTTTCGTCGACGCGAAAGTGAAGGACGTCGTCGCCGACACGCTCGCAAAGGTGAAGCTCCTTTTCAGAGACAAGGATGCGGAGATATCTAGACGTCGACGACTCGAAGGATACCAGCTCGCTGCCGTTGGTGAATACGACAAGGCCCTCTTGCTGTTCAGCCAGGCTGTACTACGTGCTCCCCTACCAGGTTGTTACAGTTATCTATATATTATCAATTCTCTGAACACCGATCTTCCCTGATTGAAAATAAACGCGCGTAAGTGAAAAATGTCAAATTTATATTAAAATTACAGATATTCTTAATATATATATTGTTTACTAGATGTAAAATAATACAATTGTATTGTTCCAGTAATTAGAATGTGTAAAATACTCTCTCTCTCTCTCTCTCTCTCTCTCTCTCTCTCTCTCTTCTCACAAATAATTATCATATAATTATTAATATTAATATTATTATTATTACAACGTAACATAATATACCGAATTATTTTCACTTGACATAATTATTAATTGCAAATTAATTTGTTATAGTTCGTTGTTATAGAATGACGAGATTTGTTAAAAAAACTAATTAACAATAATCAACAATATAAATAATTGTTTCTTAAATGTCGTTTTCTCTAATTAAATTGTTTCTGAAAAAGTTTTATAAAAATTTCTCAACAGAGTTTTTAAAATCCCATGACGCGATTGCGTCGGTGACTAAACTGATAGCAGCAATGTGGCATCGCGCCAGTTCCACAACAAGTAGAATAAATTCTTCTCTTAGGTTCTCTGCTTGTCGCGTCTTTCCAACATATATCAATCGATTTCGAAAGAGACTTCTGCATTTTCATGGCTTCATTGACTTTGTGTCGATAAATTTGTGCGCTTGACTGTAATCAATGAGCGAAAGTCAAACTCAAATAGGAGATATTTTTCTCTAAGTCGTACAATATCAGCGATATTTGTTTTTCAGGTAAAAACAAGACGGTTGATCAGGGTCTGTCGTTGCCTCTGGCGCTGCTCGGAAGAGCCGAGATCTTTATGGCTTTGAAAGAATACCATTTCGCGTTAGAAGATTTACATCTGGCTGCTGAATACGACTTGCCAGATAAATCGTCGTAAGTGCTCGCATCTTAACCTATAGAACTGCGACTTATTATTAATCTGACGTAGAAAAGATTCAATCTGTCATTATTTGTTATGCGTCGCGTGCTAACAAAAGAAAACTAATGTAATTTCTAGTATAGCACATACAAAATTATACAATTGTGTGTGCAATCAATTCTATATCATTTATCAAAGATATTTATTCTTTCTAAAGTACACACTTAGTTTCTGATCATTTTTATACAATTAGATATATGAAAAGAAGTCACACACTTCTAATCTAATGATGACAGTTCGTCGCGCGTTTCCCCATCGATTTTTTTGAAATCAATGCGTGAATTATAAATCGTTCCTCGTATTTCACGAATAAACAAACTGCGCAGGTTTGCTCAGCTGCGGAATTTACGACACGCTCTCTTTCGTTTCCGCATGTTTTCGCCGGCAACTGAAATGCTACTTCCGGCTGTTCTCTATAATTTTCGCGCGCTCGCGAGAGCGAATTTTCCAGGCACGCGCGTGCGCGCGCACACACAGATATGTATATATAACCGATAAATTTAATCGCCGGTGTATCTGGCCGGGTGTACGCTTGCCTGGGCCCACCGGAGCTTTCGAGCTCGATATAATATAGCGAGGAGCAAGAAGGGAGTTATGCGCGCGTACTTCCTAAAATATTCAGAAGGGATGAGCGCATATCTACCGGGACGTTGGCGGACGTTGCCGAACGAAACTAGACTCTGGTTTTAGCCTAGCTTCTCTGCGGTGCTGCTGCTGGGTTAACCTCGTGCAACTAACACGAGTACATGACCGGCCTTTGAGCAGACGAACAATAAACATTTAATGCGATGCTTTTGAAAACGTGCGTTTTCTCCGCCGATGCGAAGCAGACAAGAAACATCAAAGAAATATTCAAACCGCTATTTGACTTTACATGAAACGTGCGTGCATTAAATATTAAGTACAAAATAAGGAAAGAAACAATTGCGATCGGACAAACATTCGAGAGCAATGAAGATGGATTTCAAAATTAGAAAACTCGACACCGTTTGCGTCCATGGAGATCCGTTTTTCGTATATATTTCAACAAAATTCTGTCTGCGCTGCACGTTTCACCTAATTTAGAAAGATAAAAATCAATTGTGAACGCTCTAGTTCTTATTTGGAGAACTATTACATGTAGAATATTGCATATTTTGGATTTAACAAAAAACTCTTCTGATCGCGGTGAAGAATGAGAAGAAACTTGAAGAATCGTATAATCCGTTCCTCTGTCGAAAAAGAACTGATTTTGAGAAATACGCGTTCCGCTTAGCATGATCGCGGGCAACTTTCCATCTCGTCGTTCTTGTATTATATACCTCGAGTATTGTATTATATCTCGAAGTGAGAAACAATATTGAGAACGACCATTTAAGCGATTCATATCGAATATTTAGAATATTTCGCATGTGTGTAATATATGAGATAAACTGTCGTTACACATATATCGGATGAAAATATCATAAAATCCCCCGTGGCAAAATAATAACGAGAGTAATTCGCTCTTTGTCCATGCGCGATCGACAGGATTAACAGTATTTGTTAACAGCGTGACTCTGAGAGAAAAAATAATGTTACGCAGTTTCTCTTTGTAGACATCTATATACGCGTGCAAGAAAATATGATTTTTGCACGTAGTTAATAGAAATAAAAAAATGGTAAAAAAGTGGATTTTCTGTTTTTTTTTTTTTTTTTTTTTTTTTTTTTTTTTTTTTTAAATTGGCTTCATTATTTAAACAGAAATAATATATAATGCACACTCAAATCTATAAACAATTTTTGAAATTCGACGCTATTTTCAAATTTTCCGAAATGTCATATAATCTCGCTTTAACAATCTACATATCCCGCGGTTTATCGACGCAGACAGGCATAGTTATCATTCGCGTAGACACGAGTGAGCTCCCGTTCATCGTCCAGCCGGTGGTCGTGGGAGTTTCACAAAATCGATAATATAAACATCGAGCAAGCCGTTCGCTTGCTCGTCTGCTCGCGAGGTAGCTATTCTGTCAATTAAATCGCAGCTGATTTAATGACAGATAAATACGGACATGACGGATTATGCAAAATGAATTTTACTCGACCCACGCTACTCGGTATCCGTCGCGCACCGCTTAAATGAGTATTACATTTAGAGACGAGGGTGGTACGTTCTAATTATAATTGCTACAATTATCGGCAAGCGTGTATCATTCGAAATTCTCAAACGCAAGCGGGTCATTAGGAAGGCGAGGCGCTGGTGCGCATAACGAGCGCGGTAATGGATATTATCGAAACACTTTCGGCGCTTACGTTCGATAACGAGCGCGCGTCTCATTGTGAACGTTCTAAAAAAATTGGTATAAATAATGCGATATAGAGAGAACGCGTGGAAACGCTCGATATGCAGTGACAAAAATTACGGAAATATATTTCCACGGAGAGATCACGTTATCTAGTGCAGCGATATTCTCTTTTTCTTTCTTTATCTCTCTCTCTCTCTCTCTTCCTCACTTTTCTCTCTTTTACACGCAAAATACAGATTTCTACCAACGTTCCCGCAAACAAATCAAATAATATTTTGCGGGGAAAAGGGTCGCTGCTCGGCCGCGTTACAAAATATTCGCGAGATGACAGTCGAGAAAACATGTTTGCTTTATCACGAAATAATAGTCATCGCGTTTTACGCTCTGTAATTGTGAGAGAAATATATTGTTCAACAAAAACAGAGGGAAAGAGTGAGAAAAACTCTCCACGATGTGTTTCGCGATTCAGTATCAAAATCTATTTCATTTTCGTTACTCACATTGTTATCCAAACGTCATATTCATTAGCCAAAAACCACAAAGAAAGGTACAAAAGTTGTAGTGCAAAAAAAAACCAAACTTTTCATGAACGGAATATAAACCGTACCGAATTTGAAATAAAGCAAAAGTTACATATATAAGACAATTTGTCTCTGTGCTAAAGATATACAAACTTGGCAATCGAATGTTTCTTTCTGAACGAGAGAACTTTTCCAATAAAAGAAAATCATTTTTTAATATCAGATATATGATATCGTTTTTTTTAGTTTTTCTTTTACTACCGTGATTATTAAATGTTTATCCGAACTTGTGAAAAAAACTTCATTTTAACTCTTAAAGGCTATCATGGGTGAAATTTCACCCTGTGCAAAGTTCGTTTTAATGTTATTAAAAAACGTAACCACTGGCAACACTAATTTTTATGGTATCATTTACACGATCTTTTTTATTTCTAAAAAATAAAAAAATATATACTGGTGTGAAATTTCAGCCATAATAGCATTAATGATTTTGTATGTGATAGCTTTTAAGGATCAATATGTACAATAACTTAATTTAACTATTAATAAAATTGTTAAAAAAAAGTTCATTGTAGCACGCGCGCATATATATATACACACATACACACACACACAAGTATTTGAAAAATAATATAACTTCGTGTTTTCCACATTTACCCGAAACAAACACTCGAAAAAAATCAACCAGACGTGGAGCCCATATTTGTAGAAAAAGATAGAAATACTAGAGAGATACGAGATCGAGCCATCAGCTCGACGAGGTAGAAGACACCGAAACTTCGTCGCTGGGGTCACGGACAAAATTAGATCGGTCCTCGATCTTCGCGCGCCAGGCAATTCGCGACTGGATAAATCGTGGATACGAGCCACAGTCGCAATGAAACTGGTTTTTTCCTCACCGGTTTCCAACCGGACCGCGGTCTCGCTTCTGCCGCGACGAAGAAGAAAGACAGATGTTGAACACGATCGCAGAGTGGAAAGAACAGCCCGGGCGAGGAAATCTCGTACGTCTGCCCGTCAGTTCGAGCAAGAAGGATTGCTCTTCTCGGGACCGGGCCGGCGCACGTTCTCCTGCAAGGGCTTTGATCCAGATTGCTGTTGCTTTCGTATAAAGCGAGGAGGGAGGTAAACGACGTAGGGCGATGCGATGTGACGCGACGCGATTATCGGGATAAACATGCACGCGGACAACCCGAGTTACGCATGATGTACGAGCGAGAATTTTTGTGCGCCATGTCAAAATGACATAATTGTATTACCGCGTTTTGGTTAATCCGAGCTTAAAGTGTTTTATTTGATGTTTTAAACTCAGAGTGTGTAACAAATACACAATGTTTGAAAAATAACATTACTTTATTATATATTTTTACATTATTTACAATAAATTTCTGTTAAAAAATTCGGAATATAAATATATATAATATAATTTGTTATATATACTTGGATGTATTTCATATTTATATACTCTATGTATAAAGGATTTGTAAAACGGATTTGTAAAACGGATGTTGTAAGAAAAGCAACATCACATAGCGTAACATATACAACAACGTGTTATAACATTTTCGAATAAATAATCGAATCATCGCAAATGGACACTATCTCATCAAAAGAATAGTCTTTTGAGGTGGAAAATTCTCCATAAATTATATAAATTAAAAGTACTTTGGTTTTATTATTTCTTCAACAGCTTCAACAGGCGAAAAGCTGAGAGCTTTGATCGTAGACAATGCAGAAGAGAGATTTAATTATCGAAATAAAGAACTGATGGGAGAAGAGAGAAGGGAAGAAGTGATGAAAAGCTCGCTCGGAAACGCTTTCGTGCTCGAAATGACGGAAAGATTCTCGTCGTCGTTTACGAGGATACAATTTATTAAGCGACCAGGCAAAGCGTAAAAACGCACTAGAGATTTATCGCCAGGGAATTTTGCGAAATAAAATAACGCTCGTACATACGGCGTCACGGTTACGCGTATCCAAGATAGTCGTGTTGAATTAATGCAATGAGGGTAGAACTTGGCTCTACCGTTTCGACCCGACCCTTAACCCTTCGGGCAACCCTTAATCCCACCGCAAAAGCTTTAAATCCGTTGAATGTCTCAAACTTGCGAATCGCGATTTCCGTTGCAGACAAAGAGAGAGAGAGAGAGAGAGAGAGAAAGGTCAACTGATATTTTTACTAATTTAAAGGATTAGTTTCATAATTGAGAATGAAATGTGAATCACCTTATTTTGTATTTGTTTTGATGTAGTTTTAGTAAAATCAGACGTTAGATGTTATCGCACATTTTAAAAATCATATATAAAACTAAATATATCTCCAACAAAAATATACATTTGAAAAATTGAAAATAGCTTTTTAGATCTCATTTAACAGTTTATAGCTTTTAATACAAGTAAAAAAGCGACATGTTCGCTGACGTTATAAAGTTTTGTTTTCATAAGATAAACGCACTGGAGAAAAACGCACTTTTAACGAAGCGCTAAAGATACCGTTTTACGTGGAAAAACTGTATACATATATCGGCGGGCTTAAACGCGTCAGTGGACGATTACGGAAAACCGATTTATCCCGCTGGCGTTGCAAAAACATTTCCTTCAAGACCTGTCTCGACAAGAAGATCTTCCGTGCGGTAAGTAAGATGACGCGTCGCATTTTCGCGGCAAAAAGCGGGAGCTACGCCGGTGTCGGCACAGCCTTACGAGGAGTGGATTAGCCGTTGATGCGAATCATAGCTCAGAGGAAGAAGGAGCAAGGAGGCGGAGAAGGAGCATCTTCGGCCAGGCTAATTAATGAAGTAATCGACGCAACCTCGCCTTGGCTCTCGGATCTCTGCTTAGTCACGGCTGTGAAGTGGTCTTGTTTCGACGTCGCCAACGCGGCTAGACTACTGTCTAGCGCCGTTGTGCATCCCAATGACTTGACATTATACTATCCGTTGATCAGACAGCCGTCCGCAATTAACAAGTTCGCGGTAGTGTCGGGCTTGAATTTCGGGATATATAGTGTGTTGTGGAAACTAATACCTCACTTAAATACGCTGTAAATAAGTGTATCTTTGTCGTAAAAGAGCATGGAGAGGGATTGTTAATATGAATAAAGAGATATTCCAAGTTTTTCCGACATGTTTTCCGACAATTTACTTCGACATCAGCTGTTATATCGACGATCACCTCTCGGATTTCTCGGTACGATACCGAAGTGTATCACATGATACACCTCGCACAGGCGTTGCAGTATTCCGTGCGAAGCTGTTTCTCGTTATCGCGCCCATTGTTACAGCATTAGTATTGTTATATAATTGTTATGGTGGACGGATTACTCTCTCCCAACGTGGCGTGCATATTGCAGGGATGTACATGCGCGCACGTCGGACTTCGATATAATAAAACGGGGATCGGACCGACTGATATATCATCCACGTAACGAAGAATAATTGGATACGCTGTAATTAATAGCGCGCACTCGCATGCATTTCAAGGATCTCACGTCGGGACGCCGCCGCCGCCGCCACCGCCGCCGCCGCGCGTCACACAAACGCGAGGATCGCGGCGGAAAATCCGACGAGAAGACTGCTGGACCACACGGAAAATAGCTGCCGGATCAACCATATTTCTGTCCGAGCGTAACGCTGGAAAAAGAGAAACGTCGCACTCGTATAAACGCTACCTGCCTGTAGCTTCAGGCTAGATTATTTTTGCGGACCGCGTTTCGACATCGATACCGACATCGAGCGATTCGACGCAAATAATTTTCTCTCTGTTAGTCCTCTCGGGGAAAAGGGCGATTTGAACCGATTGACCGGTTCTACAGGGTGTCCTGAAAAGAACGTTGCTTTTCAATAGCAAAATAAAAACAAAAATAATAATAAGAGAAAATGGACATGTTATTTAACAAAATTTTTTACGATAAGACATTACGTCAAAGAAAAACTTCAAAGAAAGTTTTTTTTTTATCGACGACATAACATTTCATCAAAAAAATATAATAGTACTCCACCTACATTACTATTATTATTGCTCTTTTTGTATTATTGTAAGTTTTTTGAAACCTTCTGATTTTTCTCAGATTAACTTTTTATTTTTTTTATTTAAAAGACATTATCTTTATTTTTTTATTTCAATTTGAGAAAAGATATTATAGATGTACTTTTAAATGTTACTCTTATCAGACGCGTCTGGCTTTATTATCATTGTAAAACAAGAAAATAAGTTGGAAAAAATATCTTTATTTTTAAACAGCATTTAACATCGGACTTGTGTTTCCATTGTACATTCAGTATCTATTTCATTCTATCTTATCGTGTACAAGACAAATGAATGTGTTCTCCATATCAGATAAACAGGATTCGGAATCAGACATGTAGAGCTGAATGTACGCGGTGGGTGAGCAATGTCATCCTCTAACCCCGCAATTACGATGTCAGTCCCCCGCGTATTATCCACATAGTTGCGTGGAACACTCAAAAAAATAGCTCATTTTCCTAGCTTTCCTTTACACAATATCTCATATAAATGAATGTATGCATAACGGCTTGAAGCTGCTTTTTCTCTGGAAACGCAGGCTCTTATATGAAAGTATTCTATTTCGCAATTTTGCCTCATATTTTTTTCATAAAGGATCACTCTTTCTTCCTTACATTGCAATTTTCACTGGGTCTTATATACGTACATAGAAATTTATTTATTTTGGAAATCACACACAGAAATATAAAGAAATTTGTATTCTGCTCTCTAATCATTAAAATGATTAAACATTCCAATTAATTAATATTTATATATATATTACATATGTATTAATATTTATTTTCTCTGATGTATTAATATTTATCGTCTCATATGTATGGGTACAATCAATGAAATTTTAATTTGATTCAGAAAAAGAAATATTGATTCATTATTTGGTTGTAAGAAACGAAACAACAAAGTAAGAAAAATGCTTTTATTTTCGAGCGACATTTAATCTTGCGATATGAATTGAATAACAATGCTATTAACGCCTTTGATTAATCTTTCAAAAGTAAGTATTATTCTTTTCAATATGCTGCTTGATCGGCGCATTAAAATTCAAAGCTTCGTCTTTATTTGTAGGCAGAAAGAGCAAACGTTCTAACATACCGCGCGTACCGAAGTTGACGAGAGCGGCGGCACAAAATCACTTTGCCAGCTTTGAAAATTTTTATGAAAAGCATATCTGTTAATTATTCAGTACGTTTCGCGTATTTTTTTTTTTTTTTTTTTTTTATATACGCTTTACAAATCCAATGACAAAAGATTTGATGCGGAAAGAAATTATCACTTAATTAAATGTGAATCTCTCTCGTCTTTTTTACGTGCATTCGTGTATAATAAAAATGTTTTTGTTTTTTTCCTTATTCGACGTTTTGTAACTTGTCTCGCCTTTTTTTCGAGTAATAACGGAACTAATTTCCAACTCAATTGATTTGTACTTGATCTATCGAGAGTCCAATAATCGCTACGTCTTTCAGAGCGTAAAATAACGTCTCTGTGAAAAAGTCGCCTCAATTAGCCTTAAGGGTTTCTTACGAAACTTACGATTAGAGTTTAAACGGCCACGAGATCACTAGAATACGCATACATACACACACACACACACATACACACGCATACATACATATATACATAAGTATGGGGCATTATATAATAAGTATATAATACCTCAGCAATCCGGCTTGCGGACAAAGTGTATTTAAACGGACTACCACGAACCCGCTATGCTCTCACCGCAAGCCACGATAAGAAATTTAATATCCGCGTCCAGAAGGATTATTTAAAGTGCCCGCTGGCTATATGCTATCGGTAAAAAGTTTTTGAAGTAAACCATACTACCGTCCCATGCCTTCTCCAGGTCTAGCAGGATTGCTTACTTCACTCACAGATTTGCTAAACGTCTCTTTTCTTCCTGTCAAATCTTTGAAGAATAACATCAAAACTGAACAAAATTACTTGTAAAATTTATATTAATTCATTCGCCAATTACAAAATTACAACAAAAATGTTACTTATATGATAATATGACTCTATTGAAAAAAAAACACTTGTGAATATTTATACAATTTATTGAAAATGTTATTTAGATTCTAACACAGTTTTACTTATACAGTTTGTCGTATTAAATGTATTATACGAAACAATTTGGCATCATTTTCACAGTTTTTCGAGAATGCATTATGATTGGACATCGTCAAAACGATGAGGCGAAACCAGTACACGTCAAGAATATTTTTCAATAACGCTTCGAGAGAAGACGAGGTGGACGCCGCGAAAATGATGAGTTTCAATCGATTGCCACTTGACATTCGCATATTCGTAGCTATTTTACTCGTCTATTGAACAAAGCGTGTGGCTAATGTATATATATGTAGAGAGACAGACGCAAACAAGCAGAAAGAAAGGGAAGTACTTCTACTCTATCTTTAAAAGAACGAACCGAACGAAGAAAAAAAACGAAGAGGAAGGAGAAGATAATGAACAAGAACATCTCAATAGAAAAAACCAATAGCGAAAGGAGAAGAAAACGAAATATAGCGGGACACAGAGAAAGAGAGGACAAGAGAGACGAAACGCGCGCCGGCCCGGTTTGATTTTACCGGATGGGTTCGCAATAACAGTGCAAATTATTATTCCGTCCACATCGATCGATGTGTCGCTCCGAATTTGTATATTGCACGGCTATGATGCGGAGCCGACACCGCCGGTCTTTCCCTACCGAGTACCGGGGACCCCGGAATTAACCCATGCAAAACAGAACGGCAGGAGAAACTGTAAAGGGTCGAAGAAAAAGAGAGAGAAACTCTCAAACAGAAGTTGTTCATGATGCAGAAAAATATCGACAGATTTTATATACGTGTATATGTGCGCGCGCACACATATAAACTCTTGATTTTAATATTGATATGTGCCGAATAAAAAAAACTGCGTTGTTTCTTTTCTATTGTCGTGAACTTCGATCGTTGATTCTTGAGAGAACGACGATCTCTCTCTCTCTCTCTCTCTCTCTCTCTCAATGCTGCTTGTTAGATTTCTTGTATAAGATATCGCTAGATTTATGATATGTACAGACTCTCTGTACAATTTACTTAAAAAATGATATGTTTACTGTAACGCGCGGGGAATCCAATCGGTCAAACAAATGATATCATATCATGTATTGTGTATCAAAGGTAACGCGCAAATTTATTCCGATACACACCGTTACAATCGAGATGAGGAGATGGGAGGGGTGAGTGACGTGCTTCGCAGCGTTCTAGCGTTTGAAGCCAGAAAAATATTGAAAAATTGACGTATACTGCTACACAGGAGCTCGAGCTCTGTAGTGTTTAATAATGGATAATATTTGATACCAGATCTGCGCCCGAGGGCGGGCAGCTCCCGTTCGCTAACGTACGATCCGGTATCAACCGCACTCCGCCAAACAGTTTTATAGCAAAATTCCAAAATAAAATAAAATAACCTTTTCAGAGCCTGTTAAACAACGCAATTCTCTTAGGTCAAACTTTACAATATGATATATATTTTGCTTATACACAATTGGATGATTTCTATTTTAATATATTTTTCAAGTTTTGTTTTTGTCATCTTTTATATATATATATAAAATGACAAAAAATTATATATATATATATATATATATAATATTTGCCTATTTATCTCTCCTCTCTTTTTATCTTCCAAGTTTATAATAGTCAGAAATATATGAAAAATATATTTAGAAACGAGACATTTTACAGAAACAAGACCTTTTTTAGTGGAGCATAAATTTTAAAAGAGAGAAGAAAATACAAAAGTTCTAATAAAGTCGAGAAAATAGAACGGAGAAATATAATGAATTTCCGATGTTGAGCGTGTATTAGTTATAAGTTTTAAGTAATTTTACGTGCAGCAAATATCGCGTGAATATTTACTCTTTAATAACGCTGTAATATATAGCTGTTAATTGTATCATTGAGAATTAGATTGCGTGATTTACTTCATATATTGTATTATATTGTAATATAATATTATAAAATTTGTATTATAAAATAACGATGTCACTAATTACTAACAATGCCAGTTTTTAAGTGAGCGATTCGGTGACATATTTTGCCTTATCGCAGTCAGACATAGGAATATTTATGCTGTTCACAGCGTAAAAGAATAAAACCGCGGCGTAAAAGCGAAATACTTCTCCGAACATTTCGAGATAATAAATTATCCTCAGACACACAGTGAGTAGCGTACGATCGTGTGGTTTCCTTTTATCAAAATGAATATTGTAATTTTCGATCGACTTTTTCTGTTACGCTGAGCTTCGTTTCCTTTCTTTCTTTTTTTTTCTCGTTTTTATCGCAAACTCATACTTCCGCCACGATTTATGTCGTTGCCTCCTTCGATTTGCGAAAAATTTATGTACATGCAGTAATTTCGCAGACCACAGAGAGAGAGAGATGCGATTATTTTTATTCCTTAAAACAATGAGGTCATAAACTCAGTTTATACGCAATATACATACACAATGGTTTTTGTTATTAAATAACAATTATTGCTCGTAACAAATCTTCATATTTGATAAATAAGATAAAACTTATTATTTATATTATAATGCACATTTTTAATTACAAAAAAATGCATGGTTTTCAAAATTCCATTATATGTTGTTATAGATATTACCAGTGTTCTAATATATCTTTTAAATTGTATTTTAAGTTAAGAGCAGTAATTTTTCCGGTAGATAGTTCGCGTCCGATAAATTTCTATCTCTTTCTGTGAAGCTTTTCAATTATGAATTGTAGGCACATATACATTTCACGTTTCTGTCTCTCTCTTTCTCTCTCTCTCTCTCTCTCTCTCTCTCTCTCTCTCTCTCTCTCTTTCTCTCTCTCTCTCTCTTGCAATATCGATTTTTGTATATACACGCATATATGCGCATGTATACGCGATCTTTGTATCAATAGCGCTCATGTCACGTCAAACATTCTATCCTACGACTTGTCATACGCCGAATATGCGCGCGTATGTACCAGAGGAGTATATCTGACAGTCGCTAAACTCCCTAGTATTTGCGTCTACTTCGTGAAACTCGAGAAGATAGTAATTTGAAGCCCCGTCGGCTTCCGAGTGTTTATTCCGAAAGTACGTATTGCGCTCGGGAACGCATGGCGCAGGACACACGTGGAATATTCATAATCCACTCTTGTACCTTCCCGCCGTTTGTAAATGACTTTGCAAGTGTTTCGCTAATTACAATAGAGAGCCGTGCTTGAGACTCTCGCTTAAAAGCTCGGTCGTAATGTGAAACAGAACAATTAATGCGAATGCGTCGAAGACACATGAGTAGGTGCAGCAGCGAGTAACTATTAAATATCTCTGTGTGCTTAGTTATATCTTCATTATTTTTACAGAGAGGAGCTTCGGCGCAGAAGAGAAGAGTGCGAGCGAATTCTAAGAGACAATGAGAGTTCTCTGGTGCCGATTGATCTAGCTGCTAAAAACATCAATAGATTGGTTCAATCGATCTCAGATCAAAAAGGTACTGCACGTTTGAAGATAAATCTTATATACTATTTTAACTCTTTGTAGTCAGACGTCTTCCAGACCCACTCAGAAATTGCGTATTGGTGTTTCTAGAAGAAATTAACTTTTTTAAACGCTTATATCTTCGAAACTACTGGAGAGTTTTTCAATTTGTTTTTTATCGACGCAGAAATGTTCAAACTTTTGATTAGAAAAAAAAAGAAATTGAAAAAATATTGATTTTTTGCAGAAATATTCGATGTTAAAGTCGCGTGGGTCTTCTCATAGATCCGGTCTGACTTAACTCATCATTTTTGAAGTCTGATCACGAAGAATTAACATAAAAAATAAAAACTTTTAAGAGACGTCGCTAAAAGAACTGTATATAAAGGCGGTTTTTCCAAGTTTTCCAACATTTGAGAAAGAAATTCAAGAATTTCGTCCGAGTTACCGAATATTAAATACAATAATTAAATTATGCTACATAGAAAAAAAATGGAGTTGCTTCAATTAAAGTTGACGTCACGGGCTGCCACAAAAATAAATAGTTTATTCATTTGCATATGCGATTAATTTAATGTATAGATTCTTAAAGCAACTATCTGCTGTGTATAGTGCAATAATATTGATGTTGCATCAACAGGATATATTTCAATTAAACTGATACTGTTTTGATTCAACATCATTTTTTTTCCGTGTATATATATTTTATATTTTATATATATA
>NW_018020730.1:365365-412491 GCF_002006095.1 Pseudomyrmex gracilis
AAAAGAGTATTTTAATGTTAAGTACAATCGCGCAGATTTGTCAACCTGCCCCATACCCAGAGTTAATTGTCACATGTCTTTTATACAGAGAAACAATAAGATAAAATTTCTGTTTTTTATTTTATTAAATTTATTGAGAGTACATAACATTATACATTAAGTATAAAGTATTTATACAATATTAATAATCATATACATATATATACATAAAACAACTTTAAATGATTTCACAATACTAAATCAGTTAAAAACTATAAAACATAATTAGTAATCTAATTTTTAATAAAGAAAAACAATGACAGGTACTGAAAAAGTTATAACAACGCATAACGATCACTGCGATTACTTCTTCGCGCATGCTCACCGTGTGACAACTTATCCCACAAACGTTCATTTTAAATAAAAAATATTATATTTATAAACTTCGCTGCGATGACGATTAAATAAATATAGGAAAACTTATTTAAAACTACCATATTTCCTATACATAAGATAAAATTGCAATTAGAAATTTTAAAACCAATGAAATTACTCAAGAATCGAGATCAGAAAAATATCCAATTTTACAAAAGTGCTCGTAAATATCATATATAATGTTTTTAAGAAAAGTTCTTTCGTACACGTTACTAACACAACTAGTAGCAACTTACAATAAAAAGAAGAATATTTTCCAAGATTTAGTAAGCAAGATAATAGCAGTTTGACAACTAACCCCGTGTCACAACTAGCCCCGGTCTCCCCTACAATTACGCAGCGGAATTAAAATTATTTTAAATAAATATTATAAGGAATATACAAGATGAGATGCATGTAAATGAACTGATGTAATGTCATAAAATATGGGAAAGCAAACCACGCATGCGACAAAACACACAATGCGATCAGGCATCTCCGCATTAAACCATGCCTCGAGGTAATTACTGCGCGCATTCGCGAGGTACACCTGCGGGAATAGACCGCACGTGTTTCACCCTCGTGTTTGATCCGCGTGTCATAAATGTAAGCATCGCGGTATAAAGAGAGGGAGAGAGAGAGAGCATAAGAGCGATCAGCCAGATATATGTATTCCTCGCAGAAATTCAGCCGCGGTGACTTCGCGAACGATATCAAGTTTTACCCTTCGCCGTCGTAGTCAAGGTATTGTCGGTGAAAATCCCATTCACCGCGGCACGGCAAGTGCAATTCCACCTTCGTACACACAAAAGCTACCGTAACCGCTCACCCCGCAAAATATGTGATTCGTGAAGCCCCCGGCTTAAGACCTCGGCGCGCCGTGACGTCGGAACCGTCGTGGTGTCGCGTAAACTTGCATTCTCACCATCCATCGCATTTCTCCAGCTGCCACTCTCCGGACGGATTTAATGCTACCTCTGTATTCCCATCCCCTCTCTTTCTTCTTTTCACTGCTATCCGATCTCGCGATTTAACTGTGAAAGCATTTACAGGCGCTTCCTCTAGATCAAACGCGTCTAAGAGAACGTTTGCGCGAGAACAACGTTGTATATGTTTGGCGGATGATATCCTGGAAGAGTGCCAATCAAAGAAGATTGCAATGATTTATTACAGATAATCGCCACGATATCCGTTGTAATACGTGTGGTAGTAAAACTGTCATATAAATATTAAAACAAAATACCAAACAAAAGAAACAGAACCAAGTTGCATATTGGAAAGTAATTATATATTTTTTATGACGAGATAAAAATTTAGCATCAGTCGTTTTATTAGACTTTTTATCCCCGTGTTAACGCTGATGTTTTGATATGGCTTGTTCGCTTACTACTTTTTTATCGTTCTTACACGATACACACTTCGAGTGTTCGAAAAACGTTTGTTTTAACACTTGTGCGTTTCATAATTTCTTGTGCAGAAATTCCGGGACCAACTTGGTTAGCTCTGTTTCGCGGCGTGACGCTCCTCTAACCACCCTGTTATTTATCGGCTTACGCTCGCCGCGTTCATCGCGGAACCTCTAACTGCGTTTGGTGTCGTTCGTTTCAGAAGAAGCGCGCGTTGTGTCGAGAGAAGAGAAGACGTGTTAAAGGTCGTTTTACATTGATCGTAAAGAGATGAATCGCCCGATCACATTGTCGCAAGAATCGTGCAATTTGAGCGTCTAAATTAGTCGTGAATCATAGCTAATCAGCAAAGAAATGCGAAGAAAATGTATTTTTTGACGTCCATGATAGTTCACGAGAGAATGTCGCCCTAAAAATGATGAGCTCACGTATTATCGCAAAATCGCAAACTTTGGATTTTGACAAATCTCGCGATTCTGGTTGTGACAATCTTACGACGGTCGCAGTATTGCTTGCGATCACGCGATCGGCCGCTTGCGCTTAATGTAGAACGACCTTAACACGGCGTTGCCGTGAACGAAGGGATCGAGAGAGAATAGCAAATTGAATCCCGCGGAAACATGTCCCGGCAAAGCCTGGGCTCTCTCTGTGGAAAACGACACCGTGTCTCTCTATTGCCCTCCCCTCTCTCTAGTTTTCCTTTTCTCAAGATCGATATAGGGAATCGAGTTATCGGCCTTAGTAGATCGAGCGTACCTGTGCCGCGTTAACCCACGAAACTTTATTGGCAATGCACCGCGCGAGCCCACGCGTGCTTGGACTTACAATCGCCGCGAATTCCGGAAAATCGACTCTCTTACTTTCTCTCTCTCTCTCTCTCTCCTCTCCTCTCCTTTCCTCAATTTCTTGGGTACAGGTATACTTGCAGGCTTAGTAAACCTGCTCTCTTCTCTTCCTCTTACCGGAATGAGAAACTTTTTCCTCATGCGGTCGCTTCCGGTGATCGAGAGACGATCAACGGAAGTAATCCTGCTGGCTTTTTCAGCTACAACGCGACCACCTGATTCATGAGCTTACCTGAGAACTCGATATTGCAATAGATACGAAAGACAAACTGCAAGAAATGGCATAATATACAATGTTGCTAATAAGACGGTAGAGTAAAAGGTCAAAATTTTGTCGCCTTTAAGGTTTTTGTTTCGGTATTCAAAGTGTAATGAATGCTCCGACTTGAAAAAACTCGTATACGCGTGGCTTAATCCCTCTAGTATAAATCCCACAATCGTTGTTCTTAAAAATTTTATATAAAAAGAGAAAAAAAAATATTCCTAATTTTGTGCTTTTTTGATTTATTTAGAAAAGAAGTTGAAACTGTCAGTGTGATCTTTTAAAATGTTTTTTTTAGAAGCGCTATTATCTATGATGAAAATATGATTTTACATGTAAAAAGTAAAATACGAGTAAAATACGCTGTAGTAGTTTGTAGTTTGTTTTTTCATTGTTATAATATTTATGTGTGACATTTCACTCGTTTTTATTGCATTTTATCCTCATAGATTTTTCTTACGCTATTTTTTTAATAAAGAAAATTTAACACATTCTCTTCCTCTCCTTTATCACTAGTCCGGTCTCTTCTATCTTTCTTCACTATTCCTCGAGCGGTAATATAACTTTTTATCCGCATAAACTGCTAACTTAGAGGTTCACAACAATAAGATGTGAACATTATCTTATTGTTCACATTTAATTTGGTAAAATTTTATTTTAAGAATCACCATTCACCATATATACCACAATAAGTGATTTCCCTGGAGGCAAAATTTGGAGCAACTCCTAGGAGACGAAATACAGACCAGAGCTACAGTTTACTTTTTTTCAAGTATTTACTTTTACATGTGGCACAGTTATTACTTCGTTACATTAAAATAGAGATTAAATACTACACCTACACTGAACTGCGATTAAGAGTAAAAAGAACATACTATTTACATAAAAAACAAGCCTCAAACCGAAGCCTGCACTACAGAGAGCTGCCTGCAAACCACCCACACGTTACAACTTGCGACAAAAACAACGGTTACTTGCGTAACGCGGTGATAAAGTTTTTTGCGTACATTCCAATAGTTCCAGTGATTTCCAGCAGATCGCAGTATCTAATAGCTGAAATAAGCCGGAGAACGGAATTATAGGGCGCGGTGAAGAGATTTAGGCTACTTTAAAACATAATTGTTATTAATCTTCCGATCATCGACATTTTTCCATGAAAAATATGGTTTTTTCCGCAATATTTATGTATATAAGTTGAGTTTATTATATTGCGTGGAGTGCTCTAGGTTTCGCCTAGCTCCGATCGCCAGCCTAACGGGAAACGAAGGTGAAAATTTTCAAATTTTGTAAAATAGTATTTCTAGGTGTTTTTCATACTGCTAATTATGTTTTTGAAATCGAATTGCAAAAAATAATCTTCAATACATTATTACCAATAGCTAATTATGCATAAATAAATTTTGTACGTCAAATTACAGCAAATTTGAAAGTTAAACTACACTATCCAAAAACATATTTAGATTTTCTAAACATTTTTTCTCGCAAATCAAGTCAGATAAAAGAGAATTCTTCTCTAAAATAAGGTGTAATATTAGCGTCCCAATAGCGATGTCATACGACATCAAATGCCAGCGGTCTAAAAGTTAAGGACATAGGAATTACGGTAAATGATGATTACATTTTTATTTTACAAAATGCTTTTATATAAAGCAACATTTTTGATATTTTGTTTAAAGCGGTAACTTGACATCATTCTCGCGAATATCATTCTGAATGTTTGGTACGCGTGAAAGTCGATGAAAAATCACAATTCTCTTGTACATTGTCTTGTACTTGTGTGCGCAGTCTTCGATTAAAAACTGTCGATCGTAGTTCGGTAACTCAGTTTGACAGCCGAATATCCAGCCACTCATCTAGATGACAGACGATAGAAGGATAACCGATTGTTGACATCGAAACGGCGCGACATTTATACGAGCGAATGCCAAGAGAAACGAGAGACAAAAGCGCGCGCTTTATTCCATATCGAGTGGCGAATTCGAGTTTCTATGGTCGGATTAACGCTGTACGTTCTCTCTTCTTCTTCCTCTCTCTCTCTCTCTCTCTCTTTCTCTCCTCGGGGTATCGATGTACGGGCTTTACATTTGATTCCCTCCCCGAAACTTCTAGCAAGTTGCATTAGGATTGAACTATGCGCGCGAGCGGTATTGATCCTTGATAGTTCGCAAACGCCCGGCAAGAATAATTCGCGATACAGAGTAACGAGCTTAATCTAGCAAGTCACTCTCTGGCGGCTATCGATCCCATGACTTGCTGTTCGGTGCATTAAATGCGTTGGAAAAAAACTCTGACGAGAAGAATGAAAAATATAGCGTGAAATATAAACAAAATTGCATACAATAATTGCATCCGTTTTCCTAAGATACGTTGTTTACGTAAACACGCAAAGTAATCGTGATTGTAAATTTAAATTATTATAGTTTTTTATGCGCTACGATGGGTGACGTATGTATGTAAATATGTATGTAATAGATATTATACTATGACTCGTTGGACAGATTAGACCAATAAAGATATCGCGATCGGAAAAGTGCTCCGATATACGATTCTCAACCTAAAATTCCCCACGAACTAGTGTATCGAAATGTTTGACAAAACGTCGATCGAACGTGATCCGGTTCCGATCCTAGCGATGTTAAATCCGTGCGAGAATGCAGCCGCTCACCGGGTCGAGAAGCGAAACACGGGGCCGACTATGGTTTCCATGGTAACCCACACAGTCGATTTTCCCGGGAAATGCTTAATTCAATATTCCTTTGAAAGACAGGTCGCCGCATTTATATATATATGTACAATATAAGTGTATATATGTATATATATATGTACATATATGTGTATATATATATACTTATACATATACATATTAGTAGAAACATATATATCGATCAAATGCCGAACGAAACTATCCATATTTCGCGTTTTTTTCACGCGAATCCTTATCAACAAAAGAAGTTTCGACGATCTTGTATCAGAATATACGCGATATACTTTGATGTTCACAAATCATTTGAAAGTACATAGTAATTATAGATCGAAATAACATATGCGTTTTAGCGTGATGCGTATCAGAAAGATCGCCACTGCTTTTTAATGCTTTTCATTTGTCTTCTTGTAACGAGATTCGTCTAGACGCAGATAATTCTATCGAGCTTTTTCATTCCCTTACCTTTTCCTCTCGCGCCCTTCGCATCACGTAATTTTGTTTCGTTTATCGAACGAAGATAACTTGTGGAGAATAATAAAAATAATTTTGCCATCAATGTGCGTTTTTTTTACGAGAGAATAAATTTAATTACATATCAAAAGTGTTAATTCTCCTCTGCAAATGTAGCAAGGATATTAACTATAAGTGGCAGAAATTGGAAGGAGAGACGCAAAAAACTTTTGAGAGAATACTTGCGAAATGTTTAGACGCTTGTCAGATTCTGAGTGAAAAGATTTTACCTCGCGTTGTCGCAACATCAATATAGCGGTGAAATAGATTTCTTCGATTTTGATTTGTTCGAGCTTTTAACGCGAATGCAATCACGTGGGCGGACGCGATAAATCGGCACGGAACTCTTTTCGATTCTCTCGGATTCTAACGTAGGAATGCGTCGATAGTGTTTGAATCAGGTGCGACGGCATTGGCACAATAAGAGAGATAGAGAGAGGGAAAAAAAGAGAGAGGGACAGGCTAGGTGGGTAGGTTACGAACTTTGCAAAAGGGACTATAGGAGGGGGATAAATCGAGTAGAAGAACAAAAAGACACTTTCCAATTACGGCGGGACTCTGGCCCGGTGTAGCTGACGGCCAGTTAGGTACAAAGAGACGAATCGACGTCGATAACTTGGCGCGCGCATCATTTGAGCGCCAAATACCATGTCGGAAAATATCGGATTTCCCGCGCAAACGAGGCGTGCCGTCAGGAAAGAGAGAGAAAGAGAAAGAGAAAGAGAGAGAGAGAGAGAGAGAGAGAGAGAGAGAGAGAGAGAGAGAATTTTAAAAGAAGGAAAGTGAGATAGGAACACAAACCATCGAACAGTTCCATGCATTTGTGAGCATGCATGGCTAACGAATATATGCAGAAAGGATATTATTTCGTGCATGCGCGCAAACCAGCGCGCGAGATCGGACTTTATGTTTTTCTCTCCTTCGTACGTCCACAGAACGAAGAAGCTTTTTTCGAGATCTCACGTGGTCGGAACCTACAAATTGCTACACATATATGTATGTTGTAAGATCGAGATAAGTAATGAATTGATCAAAAATATCTTTTATAGTAACAAAAAATATATGTAAATAAGTTCAATGTTTTCTTTAAGATAGAGATAGAGAATAAAAAAATCTTTCTCCCTCTTTCTCTGTCTACACATATATGCATATATATAGGGGAGACCGGGGCACAAAGTAACATCCAAAATAGATTGTCCAAAAAAATGTACGCAATATTATGTAATATTGGGTACATTATATAATAGTCATATCCTTTAGCTTTAAGAAAAAACAAATATTATTCTTATATATCTTTACATAAAAGAGTATTTTAATGTTAAGTACAATCGCGCAGATTTGTCAACCTGCCCCATACCCAGAGTTAATTGTCACATGTCTTTTATACAGAGAAACAATAAGATATAAAATTTCTGTTTTTTATTTTATTAAATTTATTGAGAGTACATAACATTATACATTAAGTATAAAGTATTTATACAATATTAATAATCATATATATATATATATATAAAACAACTTTAAATGATTTCACGGTAATTATATTTTAGGTCACACATCACCGATTTCTTTGCGCTTCAGATATGTTGTAGGGCAGGTCATACTGAGTGATTGTGTGGAAAAATTTTGTGGGGGACGGCCTTAGTTTAGGAGATATGGCAATTTGAAGTTTCAGAATTTTAATGCTTTATTCTAGATATTACAAGCTGTTATTACGAACAGTTAAGTTTAGGGGAGCGACCTCCTATTTCAATAATTTTTATATATGTTGTGAAGGTCATTGTCCCGAGTAATAATGTGAAGGTTTTAGGCGGGGGTCGTTGTTTGTTAAAAAGTTACAAGGGGAAGAAGTTTCACGAATGAATTCTTATTTTTCGGTCCCACGTACATTTCGTTCGCGTTTGAAGCGCGTAGGCAGGGGGGCTGCGCCCCCCCTGCACCCCCCCAAAACCTAACCTAACCTAACCTCCGAAAGAGGCTTCGCCTCTCCCCGTGCTCCCCTCCTCGAAAATCAAGTACCGACTTTTCACAAGAAGCGAATGTAATCGGAAGTCGTAACCCCCCTCAGAAAAAAATAACGATTTCCAATTACATTCGCTTCTTGTGAAAAGCTTCTTTTAGAGGTTAGGTTAGGTTAGGTTTTGGGGGGGTGCAGGGGGGCGCAGCTCCCCTGCCTACGCGCTTCAAACGCGAACGAAAAGAACAAAAATACTAATATTGTTCCNAAACTTTGAACTGCCATATCTGCTAAACCAAGGCCGTCCCCCACGAAATTTTTTCACATAATTACTCGGTATGACCTGCCCTACAACATATCTGAAGCACATCGAAATCAGAGATGTGTGACCTAAAATGCATATTTACCGATTTCACAATACTAAATCAGTTAAAAACTATAAAACATAATTAGTAACCTAATCTTTAATAAAAAAAACAATAACAGGTACTGAAAAAGTTATAACGACGCATAACGATCACTGCGATTACTTCTTCGCGCATGCTCACCGTGTGACAACTTATCCCGTCTCAATTTGAGTCAACTTATCCCAAACGTTCATTTTAAATAAAAGATATTATATTTATAAACTGCGATGCGATGACGATTAAATAAATATAGGAAAACTTATTTAAAACTACCATATTTCTTATACATAAGATAAAATTGCAATTAGAAATTTTAAAACCAATGAAATTACTAAAGAATCGAGATCAGAAAAATCTACTTGCCATATCTAATTTTACAAAAGTGCTCGTAAATATCATATATAATGTTTTTTAAGAAAAGTTCTTTCTTACACGTTACTAACACAACTAGTAGTAACTTACAATAAAAAGAAGAATTTTTTCCAAGATTTAGTAAGCAAGATAATAGCAGTTTGACAACTAACCCCGTGTCACAACTAGCCCCGGTCCCCCCTACATTTCAATACAAGTTAATTACACTTTGTTTTCTCTGAGTTCTACAATTTAGTATAATTTGAAAACGCTACTCTGAAGTCGATTTCACACAAACTATTGTAATAGAATGTATTTTCGCGTGTATCTCCGACTATGATAATCTAAATTCACTCTCGAATCGTTTGATACTGATCTGCGTAACGTATCCAAAGATACGAGACATATTCGCCATTATATTTTGTGAGCGTTTCATGATGTGAGAGAGATACGATTATCGAGCTTCGGATAAAAGCACTCCGCGGACGAACTGAGTTTAATTAGATTTTTATTCGGACGCTTTATCGAAGGTAATAAAATAACTGCGCAAATAGCGAAAGAGAGAGAGAGAGAGAGAGAGAGAGAGAGAGAATATGTATTTAGCGTCGGAAACGATCAATCCGGTCCGATTTATTTGAAAGTGCCCATATCGCAATCGACGGAAATTAACAATCCCATTCGGTCGAAGAAGTAAAACAATATAAAATTTGAAAAAAGATCTTGTCGTTGTGGGATCATAACAACGAATAGTGTTGATCATTATGGAGTCATTATTTATAACATTGTGCGCATCACACATCTGCATATTTTATTCGTATAAATGCTGTTTTATAAATGTGTACATATTCATACATATATGTTACATACATGTCATTTTAAAAGCCTTGATAAAATCCAACTACTGTGTGGCTTTAATCTACAGCGATGGAAGTAAACGATATTTTCACCTTACGCTTTTCAGTGTAATGTTCCCTGTCTCTCTCAAGTGAGCAAAAAGCGACTCGCAGACTCGCTCGGGAGATGAAATACCTAGAATTTCTCCGGCAGTGGCCGGAAACTTTGTTTGCTCCGTGGACTAAGAATTAAATTAAAAGACGCGTCATGGCGGCCTTTCTTCCGGCCATCTGGTCGCGTTGCAGCGATATGTTGCTCTTACTCTGGCCTTTTAATATTTATCACACAAATTAGATTCATTTATCTCTCTAAATTTTTTTTTTTTTAAGTCTCTTTCGATTTGCCGAGTCGTTAACGCTAAGCAGCGGAAATCAATTAAAAATCTCTTTGGTCTAAGAAGAAGTTCCGAATGTTTCGTCAACTTGTGTGTGTTTGTATATGTGTACGTTATAAGTAACTTTATTATTAATTATAAACATTTTCTTACAAAGTTACTTTTATCTTTTTGATATAGTAAAATGTTTGGCGAACTCGTTACACACATGTATCGACCTTACTCTAGAAAAAGAATTACAAAGACATTGTGATCGATTATAATTCTTTTGCTTTTTGCATCAAACTAAAATGGCAATTAAATCTTAGGTTTAAAAACTGTCTTAAGACTTATTTAAATTTAAGTAAATCTTTCTCTCTCTTTCTCTCTCTCTCTCTCTCTTTATATCTCTAGTCAATTCAGGCAATTATTCTTGCATTTGTGTGTGTGATTAATCGTATAGTTGTAAATTATTGGGACGTAAATTGTCTCGATAATATAAAAGCGTTATTTCGCCCCAAGTCTCAATACGCCCGACTAATTGATCGTTAAGAGCTATTCCCCGCTTGAGTCAGCCATGGACGGTTTCGCGCGCTCAGAGAGACAAGCGCTTCTTTGTTTTCGAACGTAGAATTCCAGCACCGCAAAGCGCCCCTCGAGCGCTCGTGGCTTAAGCCGGAAACGCGCGATTCGAGGGTTGCCGTTGCAGGTGCGGCCGTTCGTAGCTAAACTTCATTTACCTCAGCTCTCCGCCCTTCTCACCGTCTGCAACCACTTACGAGCTCGACTACGGCCCAATCAAATTAGAAGAACGTTTAAAGTATCAGCATCGCTTCTTCGAAAGAGCTTACCTAACTTCTTTTAAAACCGACTGCGCGAACATCACAGACTTCATAACATGAAATATAGTTTGAGAGTTATAAATTACTTTCTTTCTTACGCAGATAATATATTCTTATACTTGTTAAACATTAACGATTCTATTCCATTAATAATAATGATGATAATAATAATAATAATAATAATAATAACGACATTAACAACAACAATAACTACAATAACAACAATAACAATAATTCATGAAATGATATAAGCTAGCTAAAAAATATGCGAAATTAGTCACATCAAATCAATTAATAATTTTTATTCCCTTTTGAACAAGTTCTTTTCTCAGTATATTATACAAGTCGGCATATCAATTGCATTAGGAAATAGTATTTGTCATACCGGTTTGTTAAAACTACAAGTCAATATGAATTTATGTTTTCGCGCAAAAATTGTTGATGCGCTGGCTTGCCCGAATAAATATTTTCTCCATTCATCGTGCACCGCGTGGCGTTCTTCGCAGTAATCGACCTGCCAGATCGTAAATTAGTAAATGGATCCTGCAATTTTAACGTGCACTTCGTGCCCGTTTGCGAGCATTATTTGCCTCTGCATTTTTTGTCGAGACTGCCGCATCGCACGCTACTGGCGGCCGCGCGGCCAGCGTTTCGTTTACATTTATGTACGAATTTTCGAAGTCGCAAGAATGCAATTCGAACGAATGCGATTATCGCCGATAATCGTTTCGTGACAAATACAATATAATAAACCACAATATTTATAAATACACACACACAACTAATAAATAAAAATATGAATTTGGCATAAAAAAACAATATTACCGTACAAATCACAGCCTAATGAAAAAAATCTAAAACTTATTCAACTCACTTCGAAAAAATATATAAATGGTCATTAGAGCCATACGCTGGGTGTTTGTTGCAAATATATATATATATATATATATGTAATATGTATTCTATTATATTTTTGTGTAAATTTTTATTATCGTTTCAACTCACTTTCTCTTTTTTAGCAAATAATTCTCAATTTTACGTAGATTGTTTAATGAAAACAGAATAAAAGTCAAAATATATACGTGTGAACGAATCTGCGACATGATAACGCAGATGTCCAAACGGACCGTGATTAGTCGGTTCGCGAGTGCATACCCCTTTCGGACCGCAGTAATTTCTTCCATTCATTAGGGAGGAGTCCGCAATGGGCAACATGCCACATGCGATCGCAGACCGAGATAACCGGAAATGGCATTTTCCACGGAACTGCGGCTTGTTTACACGTTCTCGTTAACCTGGCAATCCCGCGCGGAATTCTTAAATCATAACGGGAGATTCTCTGCGCGTCGGATTCAAATCGGATTAACAATCAAACGAAGACATCGCCCTTTCATTAAGATTGGAGATACGCGGGACTGCGATTGCTGATCGTTAATGGAATTTTCGATTTATCACCATTGAATCTCATGCGTTAATCTTTACCGTGATTCCGCGAGAGAAGCTCAATTATTATCTAATCGGTAAAATCAGTAAAACTATATCTTTTTACATTTAATAAATCAATACCTCTCTGTTTCTCCGTTCGAGTATAAAATTAACTTTTCTTACTATAAAGCAATATAAAAACTCATAATTATCACAAACAAGACTTAGCACTTATTGTGAAAAAACCAAAATTACAGAATAATAGAATAATGCTCGTGAAAGATGAAATAGTAGTGAATAAAAAAGGTGTACGAGCCGATGTACAAGGTGTTGGTGTATATAATTTATTTGATTTTGTCCGATACTACAAAGCTCGGAATTTATACTGGATAAAATGTCAGGAATTACCAAATCGTGTAAATTGACATACAGAAGAAATAATAAATTGTTACTTGTGTTAATCAAAATTAAACTTTTTGAGTGTTTCAAACAGTCATCCCTGAGTGTGAAATGTCACAACGTCAATATCTAAGTCAAAGGGAATTATCAAAATAATGCGACAATCAAAAAGTTAAAATAATGAAAAGTCAAAAATGTACCGTGAGCAAGATAATGTCTAGTCACTACGATTCACATAACAACAACCATGACTGCCAAACAACACTCGCTAAAAAATTATAGTTCTACCTTTTGCAATTTAATTTTTATTTCAACTTTTTCTTTTCTAATCAAGAATATACTTACAAGCTGAATGTTTGGAACAATTCCGAACGAAATATTTCAGTCTTTCATTGTCACTTGCACATCACACATCGTTATGTTCTGCATTTCTGCGCAAAGATATCGGTGATTTTGCCGAGAGTCGCGATTTCAATTGAGAAACTAAAAAAAGTCACGACTCTAAAGGTCGTGACAGGGCTGCCGCGCAGTCGCACGATTCTCTCTCTCTCTCTCTCTCTCTCTCTCTCTCTTTCTCTTTATTCTCTTGTCCCTCTTTTTTATTGTATGCCTTGCTGCGATGAACCGCCACGTCAAGCATAGTATGGCGCGTAGTAGGCCATATAGTAGTATACGCGACCATCCATCCACCGTCGTTCATTCATGAATGGCGAGACGCGGTAGAACTTTTCACGTTGTTATATGTAGCGGCGAATCGGCAAGCAGACACGAAACAAAGTACCATCGATAGTTCCACAGATAGTTGCGTTTATCTCAAGCACTCTCGAAATAACGCGTATGTTACGTTGGACGAAGAATAACACGTAACGTGTACGTAAACGTGTAGAAAAAAATAAGTCAGAACTGTTAGATTATATTGTTTGCTCGGAAAAAAAGTGAGAGAACTCAGGAGAAAAACTATTCTTGTCATATCGAGCGCTTCACAAAAAGGCAAGCTCTTTCTCTGATTTTCAATGCTATTCGTGGAATGTTACATTTTCAATGAAATCGAATACGAATTGTGTTATATATCAGACATTATATATATATGTATATATATATTCACGAGAAATAGATTCTCCAAATGGTATTGTTTTACAAGCATGCTATATTTAGAGTTTCTCTCTCTCTCTCTCTCTCTCTTTTTCGTCTGTCTAAAATATTTTACACTCCATATAGCCGTGCGCCTTAATAGAGTTCAAACAAGCGCCGTGGCATCTGCACTGCGAGATCGTGAGATAGCCGCCGTTCTATTAACTCGGCCAGGCGCGACGAGACTCACCCCTAAGAAAACACCACGTGTCTCTTCACAGGCGGCGACGGCGTACCGTTAAATGGCGCCGTTAATTCTGAGCTTCGCTGGTTGTCGGACGCCCTGGAAATCCGTGAGACCGCGGCAGCGGGTAAACACGCCGTTGCAACCGTGGAAATACATCCGGGCGATATCCTGGTGATTGAGCCACCGCTGGCAGGTTGTCTTCTGCCGGAGTTTTATGGCACCCATTGTCAGCATTGTTACGCGAGGTAAGGAGAAAATTGTTCTTAAATTTAATGGACACACACAATCCTTGGGCGACGCGTAATCCTTTTCTGCCGCGTGTAACTTCTGCTTTGTCTAGACGCGCGGTAAGCCCAGCTGCCGTGTTATCCGCAGCTTTTTACGGATAAACTCGGCGACGGCAAGAGAAAGAGAAAATGGATTTCATTAACCCGAGAGACACACGTGATGAATGACGTGTCTACGTTATTTCACGAGAAATTTTTGAAACAATGCAAATATTTAAATATTAATCGTTAGTAATGATATTAAAAAAAGCTTTTTGCTTCTTCAGTAGTTATACATTTAGCGTTCATTTGTTAAAAGATCCTTGTATTATTTTTTATTCTTAGTTCTTTTTATTCAGTTTTCAAATCCATATATTTTTGAACCGCACTTAGTATATGTTATAACTGCATTCGGAGAACGTGCTATGTACGCCATTCTAACTTTGTTTTATATCTACTGAGAGATAAAGATAGGATGATACAATAGCGCACATAGCACGCTTCTCAAACGCATTCTATATATACATCCTAAAACACACACACATATATAATGTGTAATACAATTGTTAACTAATAAGTTTAAATTTATCTAGGTTACACTTTGTGCTTCTCATTCTCGCATAACGAGAGCGTTTTGCTCGATTTTTATTAGGTCTTTTACATTATTTCTTCTTTTTTTTGACTTATTTTCTTTTACTTTCGATCAGTCTATGGTAAATTTTTAGACTAAAAGCACCGGTTGGATGTCCGAATTGTAGTAGCGTCGCTTTTTGCGGCAGAAAATGCAGAGACGTCGCAATAACAACCTATCACAAGTATGAGTGTAAGATCCTGGGACTTCTAGTCGGTAAGAGTACAATAATACGCAAGAATATAACATTTTAAATGCATCGTTGACATAGCAATTAATAATATAACTAGCAAATTAATAAATTTTATATTCTGCAAGATGTATTTTCCATTAAATAGAAGTTCTACTTTATACGCGCGACATGGCATTATTTCAAGCGTCATAACCGACCCTTACAAGGTAATTACGAGTCGCTCTTAAATTTCTTCCCTTAGGCTCCGGCATGAGTGTACTCAGCATGGTCGCCTTTCGGATGGTGACGCAGGAGAGTCTGCGGAAGTGTTTGAAGATCTACAAGGAGTTAAAGAAGAACGATGAGAAGACCGCAACGTCGTCTTCGACAACAGCATTGAACGATGACGCGAAGTCAGTAAACAGCAGGTCGGCCAAGAGAAGAATCAGACGAAAGAAATTGAAGGAATCTATACGAAGCCAGGAAGCCATAAACACAAAGAAACAAGAAAACACAGAATCACACGAAAACGACGACGGGGTCATCGATATGGCGCCTTATAATCTGGTGACACACGCAGACAAACGCTCGAGTAAGGATTTCCTGGAGAGATCGTTGATGGCAGCCTTTCTGCTGAAATGTCTGCAGAGGATCGGCTTCTTCGCGTGCCCCACGCCGGACGACGGTACTTATTATCATGTTTTACCGTAAAATGCAGTCTTTATCTTCTTCCGACTATATTTAACTTGGAGATAATTTGCCGAATTGAACCGTAGTTGGTGAAAAAAAATATGCTTGCTCACACGAAGGGATATAACTTTCGATTCAGCGAATTCTTCGCTCGCTGACCATAATGCTGTAGTTTTAACAACGCAACGGGGGGAAAGAGTCTCGTGGAAAGTTTTGCCGAAGTTTTTGCCGAGAAGTCGGAGTGAAGAGCGGGAAGAATGTGCAGAACGCGCGTAGAGAGAGAGAGAGAGAGAGAGTGAGAGAGAAAGAGAGAGAGATCTGCACTAATATCCGTGAACTTTGGCGAGTTCGCAGAGGTTCCGGGCACTGAGGAGATCATCGTGGCCGCCCTGCTACTAAGGAACCTGCAGCTGCTCCAATTCAATGCCCATGAGTTCTTCGAGACGCGGTTGAACGAGAAGCATCGATTCCGCGGCAGCCGGCCGGTTTATCTCGGTGTGGCGATTTATCCCACTGTCGCCCGTTTCAATCATGACTGCTATCCTGCAGTGACGAGGTATGAGAAAAAAAGAAAGAAAGTTGTAACACTCTTCAATCCTTTCGAAAATTAAACTTGTCAAAAAAACGCACAGTATGAGTGTGTAAAATATATTTTTGTAAAAAATGCTTTTTTATATGCAAAAAAATTTATCTCATCTTTGCTCGTAGAAACGCTTTGTTACGCGATCTCATCGAACGTTGTATTATACTTTGACAAAGTGCGCGATTTACTTTGAATTGTATGTAATAACGTATAATCGCGTAAAAAATGAGCCGCAACGAGACGAAATCTAATTAACCCTTCGTGGTCAGATCTCAAAAACGACGACGAGTTAGTCAGACCAGGTCTGTGAGACCCACGCGATTTCAAGATCGAATATCTCCGCAAAAAATCAATATTTTTTCAATTTCTTCTTTTTAAGTCAAAAGTTTGAACACTTCTGCGTCGATCAAAAAACATAAAAAAATAAAAAAATCTCTAGTAATTACAAAGATCTAAACATTAAAGAAAAAACTAATTTTTTTCTAGAAATGCCGATGCGCAATTTCTGAGTAGGTCTGGGAAACCCACGTCTGATTACAAAGGTTTAATATCTAACCAGACAATACACATTTATTTGTCGCGCGAATTGTTAAAAGATTTGCCTTTGTGTGGTCTGTTAAGTGAAGATTTTTCAAAATACTTATACTGCAACAGTTTTGCGTGCTCTTTGTTGATGGAAAAACGGTTTTCGAAAAACAGTTCACACGTAGCAATCAATGTTTTTCATTTATGGCTACGTGATTCATGATTTACATCACTTTGTGAATACTTGAAGAATTTGTTACAAATATTTTTGTGATTGACCATTGCTTATTATAATATACATAGCTCGTCAGAACAATCTTGTCTAATAAAACGTAATCGAGAGAAACGACATATGATATGTGTGTAATTAAGCTTTAAATGGTTTTTCTGGAGAATTCCCGCGTTTACGGACATACATCCGCGGTATACCTTCACTTCTCTACGGAATACTGTGAGAATCTATTAACGCTAATTAAGTACGTGGATTTGCGTGTATTTCGGGGCAACACTAAAGCGTGTCTGTGATGACTTCGTGGGTCGCGACCATTATACGCGAAATTACACCAGTGCGCTCATTATTCCGTAATGTCACAAACTCGTCTGCATTACTCGACAAGCGGAAATTGTTATTGTTCACGTTATTAACGTCGTCAGTGGCCATTGTGATGATTACAATTATTATTTCATCGCGAAGTAATTGTATCGCCTTTTCTGTTTTCCGATTTATTAACTTGCGCACTTGCCTCGTTTCGAATAACAATTAGTTAACTCTCTTTCCAGCGTAATATTTGATTTAATGCGCTTAGTAAAAATTTTACATGCATATATCATACATATGTGTAAATGTATGAGACGAAAAATACAAAATATTTAGGTTTACTATCAATATCGTTTATACGATTTTCTCACATAAATGCTCGGTGCAATTAAAAAACCAAGGTACAGTTCATTTTACTATTTAAAACTTGAGCTTATTTTATATATTATTTCATTATTTGTGACTAAATAAAAATTCATTAAATTTACACGAGCGGTTCTCTTTGTTCGTACAGAGTTAACTGGTTCAATTATGCGAGAAGAGAAAGTTTCTTTTTATATATATATTATATATATTATATATATATTTTCATATATAAAGTAATAAATGTAGCTCAGTAGAGAAAACAAACGAAACAGTAGTAAAATCCGATGAGCAGTAAGTCTAAGGTGGTGATGGAATAAAAAGGTACGTACTTGTATTACTTTTGTTTATTTATTTGTATTATCGTATCTTTCTATTACAACGGCCATTATTACTACCCTGTAAAATTTTTTGCACATACAATTACTGAAAATGATCAGAAATATTAATCAAAACGTCTACATATCACATTTAAATCAGTGTTTTTATTCCATCACCACCTTGGACTTACTGCTCATCGGGTTTTACTACTATTTATATATATATATATATAGTTTTATATATATATACTCGACTTGTGAAGAAAAGAACGTGATTATTTTTATAACGGAATATTAACGTATATTGTTAATTAACAAATATATAAATAAAATCTGCTGTTTGTCAAAATTATACCACAGATACTTCGACGGCCGACATATCGTAATAAGGGCCATTCGTAGTTTGCGTCTTGGTGACGTTATTGCCGAAAACTACGGACCGATATTCACGAAGAGAACACTCGCCGAGCGTCAAAGGACACTAGCAGGAAGGTACTGGTTTCGGTGTACATGCAAAGCCTGCGAAGAGAACTGGCCATGCTTTGAGAATCTGACGAACGATTCTGTCAGGCTGAGGTAAGTCCATTTAAATTCCCCGACATTAAGCTCATTAACGAAGTAATTTAATTTAATTGAATGAACAGTCTATTGCTACCGACTTGTTCTGCTTTCCTCTCCAAGTTCTCTTCTAACTGAGTATCTCCTTGTAGACAGATTAGTGAAGTAATATCGATTAGAAATAATGCAATACAATTCGTTTATTAGCCACAAACATTTATAACGCTGCGTTTCTAAGATGTATGTTAATTAAAACCTGATATTAAATTTTGTTATCTGTTAAACATTCTTCCAAAAATTTCAACATCATAAAGTTGGTTAACACAAATATAGTTTGTAGCACATAACACTACAATATTTAAATAACTTGAAAAGTCTTCCAAGATAATTTTATTTTTTTAGTAGCAATATTGTTCTTTGCTGTTATTTTATTGAAGTTTTTAGTTGACAGTAATCGTTTAGTATAATTGTTTATGAAAAAATCAGGTTTTTTATGAAAGTTTTAATAAAAAAAAGAAGTAATTTGCGCGCGCGTGCATGTATCATATTGAACATTTCTTTAAAAAATTAATTGACATTGATAAAAAAGAATATCTTGCGAAAAATTAACTAGTTATTACAGGAAGAGAGAGAGAGCGAGAGAGAGAGAGAGAGAGAGAGAGAGAGAGAAAGAAAGAGAGAGAGAGAGAGAGAAAGAGAAAAAGAGTGTGTGAGTAGATATTTTTCGAGATCGTTAAAAACCGCAAGTCCCAACGAGGTAAGTTCCTCAAAGAGAAGAACTGTCTGTACTGTAAGAATGCTCCTGTCATCAAAGGTATTTCTCGTCGTGAGATTCTCGTACCAACTCCAACGACACGGCCAGGTGCTTTTATCAGTTGCGCGCGGTAATTTTCTGGGTGGTACTCGTAGTGGTAGTACTCGTTATACGTTGTCTTTTATGTCGACAAAACAAACACGGAGCTTGTGTGTTTCTCTTTTCGGAGAAAAATAAACGACAGAGTGTCCCTTTGAAAACGTCAGACAAAAGTTCAATTATGAGTAATTATTTTATCATCACACACTGAAAACGCAAATGTAATTCTTTTAAATGCGCGTCTTTGTTCGAATATTTTAACGATTCTTTGTATAAGAAACGAGTTAATACTGATTAAGGCGTGTTTGCATTCTTGCGTTTCTTTTTAGAGAATAATTTTGTTGAAAATGTTCAAACACACACACACACACACAACACGAGTCTTTTAGTATCCAACTACGTAAATACACTTACCCGCAAAAAAATGGGCCGCCGAACTTTAGCATTTTTTAACATTTTTCAATAGCTGATAACTTAGCAAAAAATCATCGTATTGAGATGAAAAAAGGCTCAAAGCTTAAACATTTCTCTGTACAACCAAAATATCACACTTAAATTACAAGAAATATTTACAAATAGCGGTGTAAATGTTGAAGATAAACTTTGAGAAACAGGAAAAAAAATTTATTTTTTAACTGTTGTATTGGTCAAGAGAATCGGCTGCCTGATACAAAATTGTATGAGTTTTGAAGCTCATTTACTTCCTAACAAATTCATATTTTCAAAATGTTTTTACGATTTTTTAAAGTAAGATATACATGTATAATTTGTTATTAAAAAAATACGAGATGTTTTTGTTACAAAGTAACAAAGTCTAAATGAGAGGAAATTGTAAAATGGTTGATTTTTTTTTCAAGATGTCCTACGGCAGGATGCAATGGACTGCATTCGTGTGTACAGCAACGGTCGAAGCTGATAAAATGTGCGAGCTGTCAAAAGAAAATCTGCTTGGAGGATCAGCTCGCGTGCCTGCGAGAATGCGAGGAGCTCTACGAACGTGGTTTGGCTAGTATGGAGGACGAGAGAGTGGACGAGGCGATTGAGACACTGTGCTATGCTCTGAAGAGATTTCACCAAGTCGCCTGTCCACCGCATCGAAGCACACACCTGGCCGAAATTGCTTTAAGCTCCTGTCTAGCCGATTGCGGAAATACTTGGAGACCTGCTTTGAAAGAGCGCACAGCAGATGCAAGAACGGATTCTATAGTCATGCGGAAATGATCGACGCAGTATTTGTAGTCTACATGTGTTTTGAAAAGACGAACGCATTTCATTTTGAATCAATCTGTTTGATATTTTAATTGATATGTTACATATGTACAATATATGTACCTAGTATATACGTACTATTGTATACATATATGTATTGTGCATATAAGTCATAATACATAGCGTTTTGTAAGAGAATTTTATCACGTTCTAAAATCTCTTCTAATTATTCAAATTGTAATGTCTTCATTCAATAGTTGAGTTTATTAAAGTAAAGCTAGACAATATTTAATAATTATTCAAGTGTAAAAAAATTTACACTCTTAAAAATATAAATACATATTCATATATAATACCTATATATTTATACATATAATACATATTCGTACATAAGTATAATATATATTTATATATACATATATATTCATATATATTTATTCCGCAAAAACATCTAGCGCATTACCTGGCTCGTATTACTTGTTAAATTCCTGTTATTCCTAGGATTGACTAGTCAATTTGCGGAGCATTGGTCAAAGCCCGAAATAGGTTTTCTTGCATAATTTTCACTGTACGCTATCATCACAGCGACTTATTATAGATTAAGCTGGGTTAGGTTTTTAACTTCCCCTGCATCTTCTTTCTTTGAAAGCCTAACCCCTAACCCAACTTAATCTATAATATGTCACGGCAATGATAACGTACACAGCGCGTCATTAAATCGCGGAATAGGCGCGGGATCGGAGGGCAAGCGGGACGCGCGCGGTTGCTCGCCAATAAGCGCCGTATGAATCGTACGGCCCGCTTGCCCTCCGATCCCTGCGCCTATTCCGCGATTCAGTGACGCGCTGTGTACATTGAAAAGTACGCAAAAAAACCTATTTCGGGCTTTGACCATAACATATATATATAAATATAAATAAATAAATATATATATATATATATATATATATATATATACAGGGTTGTCTCAGAATTGCCGTACAATCTCTCGCAGGTAGGTAGAAGGAGTAAAACTGAGTCAAAAAGTCTTGAACCATTTTTTTCTATTCCTTAAAATAAAGGAGTAATTATTGAGTAAATCAGACCAAGCAGCGCCGATCTTTAGTCAGGCGCACGCCAGTGAGCCGCGCGGAGTGCTTACACACACCAGGCGCGCGGCTCACTGACGTGCTGATAGGCCTGATTTACTCAATAATTACTTCTTTATTTTAAGGAATAGAAAACAATGATTCAGGACTTTTCGATTCAGTTTTACTTCTTCTACCTGCCTGCGAGAGATTGTACGGCAATTCTGGAACACCCTGTATATATATGTATATATATTATATGTATATTATATATTATATATTGTAAAATTAATACGTATAAAAAAATAAATTACAAAATTTAATTAGACCAATCCTTTTAAAATGTAATGAATTTTTGTTCGACTTTCATGCAATTATAAATTATCTGGTATACTAAAAATATTGATTTTTCTCGCCGTTTTTTTGGTCGTTTGCGATTTAGCTTAGAATTTGCGCAAAAAGAACATGTTATCTTTAATGACTTTATAAAATCGTCCTTTATAAAAAGTTCCAAGTAAATAAGCAATAAAGCTTCAGTGAGAAGATTATAAAAAAAAAAGGATCCTGTCACGTCGAGCATGTATAACGTCGTAGGTACATATACATATATTTGCACACATTAGCATCCGCACATGCATGTATTACGTCTTCGAGCGCTTATATTCGCGACGATCATCAGCACATAGAGGACAAATAGCGATAATTGATATTGCGAGCGTGAAACGGTTATGTGAAGTGTTCGTATCGAAGAATTAACAGCCGAGGCGTTTACTGAAGCGTCAACTTGGAAGGCAACTTTTTTAATTTCGCCTGTACATAGCGCGTGAGGCAATCAATTTGGTTCATCTGAGATCTCCTCTGATTGCCTTCACTATGTGCATGTACGCGTGTGCGCGCGTTCAATGTATCTTTTTTTATCTGTAGAAACATACCGTCAGAAATAGTTAATAAGTTGCATGCTTGTTGCTTTTGCATCTCTGTTTAACTGCAAAATGCACAGAAATTCACCGATCTTATATAAGATTGCTCGATTAAAGAAATTTTTGGCAATGTTGTATTATTTAAACACACCTGTAAAAAGATACTAGTGCAGTAATTAATAAACCAACAGAAATGAAATATTGTAATAAAGTGAGAGTTCTTTAATTATTTTTATAAATTTCTTTTTGAATAATGACTGTTCAAAATTCTTCATTGTATTATATTTGAAAGAAAATGCATGATATGCAATAATACAGGTCCTTTATCATGACAGGAATGCACTGTATCTACACATGCTTTCGAGATCAATTGAATCAATATCGCCGTTTCATGAAATTAAGCATATATAAAAACAATTCGTACATATAGTCCGTCGAGGATCAATCAATTACACACACAATTTGCTTTATTTACGCTGAAAAATACACAGTAAAAATTAATATTTGATTCAACGACAAATTTATAATATTCAAACCGGATTATATTATTTTTTATGAAGTGCACCATAACACATTTTATTAAAAATATACAAAAAAAAAGTAAAATTTAATTGTATAATTCTTTACACACATAAATTCTTTATTATTTTGTTTTTTTACTGATTTTTTATTCCGTTCCACAATAAAAACAAATATTTTAACCTTTTAACTGCGTAGGACGCCTATAGGGGCGCTCGGTGAGAGATGTTCTCTCGGTGCGTAGAGCACTTTTAGGCGCTCGATAAGAGATTGTCTCTCGATGCGCGTAGAACACCGCTCGATTGGCACGTTTTTCTGAGAGTCCCGCAGTCAAGATGCTAAAATATAAATATATTGTAATTGTTTTTTATTTTTTGTAATTGTTGTTCCATTCGTTCGTTCCGAACGTTGTTTATGTGAATATAACAGGACAAGGAAATTTGGTATGGACAAATAGGAATCAAAATAAAACAAAACACATATTTAATTATAACTTTTGCGATTTTTTTGGTAGATTTATTTTTTATAATGCATATGTTTTCTCGTGAAAAAATTAAATTCCGTATATGAAATTAGCATTTAGTTTCGCGTTTCGGTACAAAATTCATTTGGGGAAGGGGCAGTCGACGGATGACTTTAGTTTGGAACACGCTCGGACACGACGATGACATCGTGTTCGACGTCCGTCGAAATCTTTTGATAGATTTTTCTATTCCTTTTTTTTGTGTCTCGAAAGTTGAACGTCTCCTCGATCGGGATTTCGATTCTTTTACCCCTGTTTTTTTTCTCATATTTTTCTTTGCTTCTTGTCCACGTTTTTCTTTCACACATGTGTACATATAGAACTCGAGTATTGCATTTACTCGCATCGGAACTCGAATCGGATCTAATTGACTATTGCGTGATATTTTTTTCATTATGATTATTTTTCTCGAGATAGATACGACGCGAATACAGATGGAATCTCGAGTAAGAAGGAGCGCGTCGTATCTACTATCCGCCTTTCCCAAAAATCCTTTCCGAAGGGCAAATTCTTTATCGATAATAGTAAGTTCTTCTTTATTTTCAGCGAAGTTTCCGTTTTCTCGGCGAGGAGAACCGTAAAACGCCGATGACAAAACGAAATTTTGCAATACGATACCGCCCATTAATATTTACGAGGATTTAAAATCTCTCCGATAGGATAATCTACGATCGATGCGCGATTGAAACTTCGCATGTTGAATAATTTTGATGAAATACAAATCTCACAATATATTTATCTTTACTCGACAAAATTATTCGACACGTGGAGAAAACTCGACTTGTACAGACTTGCTCATATATAAATTTCGTGAATTTTGCGCGAGTGTTCGAAAAATCTAACGAATCGTGCGCAATGCGTACTATAAATCAATTGTTTTTTTCCGATGAGTTCTTTACGTTGCCCGATCGTGTGATACGTCTCTCTCAATTTTTGCAGCGAACACGTAACACGCTCTGTGACCGATCATGATTGGTGGCAGATAATATCTCGATAATGAATGACGATAATCAGCGTGACGAAGCGCGCACAAACTCATTTTCTCGGTTACTATTTCACGCTGTTTCTATCGCGTATGTAAATTTAATTGTTGGATTTACCATTATATATGTTTCCACTTTTTGTTCTTATTTTTAGCTCTGAATATTCACTGTTAACACATGCATTTGTTCTTTTTTTCTTTTTGCTGTTACAATCTGCGCGTCCGTTCAATCGGCGCGCCGCCTCAAATGTTTATTTGCCTCTTTTCGGTTCGTCTCAAGAGGCCATCTCTTGAAATTTTATTATTTATTTTTTCTTTCTACCGCGTTTTTCATGGGAACGCGCGGTTACGTTAAACAACGGAAGTTAATTAGAAAAGTCACCGCAGTTTTGTCCCAGCGGACATAGATCGCAGTTTAAAAGCGGGGAAAAATGCGAGACATGCATAGATCGATATACGTCTTGTGTCTGTTGGAGTCTTGCAGAAACGAAAACACAGATTATCTCGACACCGTCTGATGCGACTTTGGAGCCAGACCGGCTTAGTTTTTATTGTAGTCGCAAAAGTAAAAATAACGCGCGTCCGCGTAACATAACCGCGCGTTTAATCTTTCTCTCTCTCTCTTTATCTCTCCATTTGATATCGCACTCACGCGCACACTCTTGCTTATCTTTTAACGCGTCGTTTTATATTCTAAGTCAATCGAAGATTTCACACGAGTAATACGAATATTCCTCGATCTTTCCAATTTGTGAGTACACAAGCGAAGATATTACGCAACTTAATGAAGATTCGACATTCTTGTGTTGAGTAGTCGAAAAAATTATACTTAAATGTAGACAGACAAAAAACAATAAGATCGAAAGACGATCATTAGGTAGCATCTTCGACGAAATTTTACCAGCACCTAGACAGGATACAGCTACTGCGTGTATTAACATTAGTGTCGAGCCAAACTATGTTCCTCAAACAACAATTTCGAACACATATTTGTTAATCAGCATGTATGAAGTGTACACTGCAGCGCACTCAATACGTTCTAAACGGGGTAAGAGTTTCTCTTTTTCTTTCTCCCTCTATACTGAACCAACGAACGTGAAGCTTCTATTTTCCACCTGAAAGATATTTACTATAATGTATCGCAGTGTACGAGACTACATCTTGTATTTCATACACGCGTACATATAAGTATGTATTCGAATAAATTCGTGAAAACATACTTTGCTCCAATATTTGGTTTTAGACTGACAAGTACAAAATATGACGACAAAAAAATTGTAAACATGTTATGTAATAACTACACCCAAACGATACAAAAGAAAAGGAAAAATGGAAGAGAAAAAAAGGGAAGAGATTTGACAGATTAAGATTTAATTTTTGGATAATTTTGGTGTTTCGCATATGTTTGTATCGTCTGGATATAGATTTTAAATGTAATATGAGAAAATTAATACATAAATTATTTTCAATTATCAATTATAAGAAGACGCGTTTCAAAGCATTTTTTTTCTTAAAGAAAGAAAATGTACAGTAGAACCTCATTTATCCGAACAACTTGAGGTCTCAACCTCTATTATACGAACCGATAGTTCGTCGATAGTTCAAAACTATTGGTTCGTATAATAGAGCTTGAACCTCGAATATCCGAACTATCTTGTTCCCCGATCGGTTCGAACAAACGAAGTTTCCACTGTATATAAATTATTTTTTTCGAGAAGATATTATAAAATTTAAAAAATTAGTTTCATGCAAAATTATAAAGTTTTATTTTATTTTATTTTCTTCTATTTTTACTCTCATGACAGTCTACGAAATTCGTATTGTCACTCGAGCCTGTGAGATACGCCCGGCTCTTGTTCCAAAAAAATCAAATCGAGTCGATTGCCGCGTGCAAGCGGTCAGTTTAATAAGAGAAATAAACAAAAAGACCAATGCCCGGTGCATAATCGATCGACGTCAATTCTAGAAACGACCGGACGATGTACTCACATTTAAAATACAGAAGATCGTGAGATTTCACAAGATACAATTTTTTAAGCTTATCAAAAGCGTATTAAAGTAGTGATTTATTAGTTGGTCTCGACGATACAATGCAAACAGATCATATTGCCAAAAATTATTATTTATGAATTAATTGTCAAACTCACATGTGTATCTCACTGTGAAGTCTCACAAACTCCGATATTCTATTTTGTGTCTAATTAACAAGATATACAATAATAATTAACAGTACACGCACCGCTGAACCCTCCAGGGGCCAGTACTGACAATTGTTTGATACAATTAATAAAATTACGACCATGATAAATGCTATTACAATAATCGTTTCTGCTTGTGATAAATCTCTTGTAAAAAGTTAAGAAAATTTAGGATCAATATATATGTGTGAGTTTCAAAATTATAATATATCATATGCTGTGATTATTAACGCACAAGATAATTGCGCCTGAAAAGAGTAAAAGCAATACGGCAAGTTTGTCAATTTCGAGATACAAGCCAGAAAGAAACGAATGATTTCGAGACAGGCAAAAACATTTGAATGAAACGCGATATTCGCGTATAAATGGTTTTCATTACTTCTTTGTATGAATAGATTGCTGAAAGTGAAGAAAGTTACCGGAAATATATAGCAATAAACTCAAATATAGCACATAAAACGGTTATAGTAGTGCTTTATTGGAGAAAATTCAGAAGTAATGTGTGCGAAACGAGAAATACACAAAAACAAAACAAAAAATATATATTATATCGGTCACTTGCCGCGCTCGAATTCATCGCTCCGTACTCCGTGATTGCTTTAACCCTTCTGTTTTTTTGCTTGTTTGTTTATTCAATTAGTCAATCGTTTATCATGTTACAGAAAATACACTCAAAGACTGACGTCAGTTAACTTCCGTTGAATATATACCAATCGTTAGATGATTAGCATAAACGGTTGGCTGATTGAGTAAAAACAGGATTTTATATATTCTTCGCTGTGATTCTTTTCTTTTCGAAGTTTGCCACATATTTTTATGGTCATACATATCCTTATCTTAATGTGAGAGAGTGTAGGAGTGTTGTTGATTTTTTTTGGCTTTTTTAAAGTTGTTTTTGGTGTTAAATATTAAACGACTGAGATGTAGCGCGTTACTCTCTCTTAATTAGGCGGTGCTTTCGGTTGTAGTGTTCTGCACCGTTTGGCTTTCCTGTAAACATATAACAAACAGAATTTATTATGCAACAGTTGCAAATATATACATATACATATACATATACATATACATATATATATATAATATTACAAGAACAGCATTTTTTATTTACATATTTTTTGCAGACATATATAAAAATTATGTCGTAACAAATACGAAGAAAATATGAATTATTATTTCCTACACAATAACGAGAACGTAAATATAAAAGACAAGAAAAATAGAGTGCAAAAATAAATCTTGAGATCTACTGTGTCACATATAACGTCGCAAGTGTAAGTGCATAGAAACTGCGATAACTGAGAGGAGTTTTGCGAGATTGAAAAGAGAGGAGAATATAAAGCGATTTTACCTGTGGAGCAGGGGCAGCAGCAGTTGCATCCACATCTTTAGCATCCGACTTCTGCTCTGGCTGAAAAGAGTACAAAAAGATACGTGCAAATAGTGTGTGCTAAGCGCTACCGTTTTATATTCGTCGACGGATCGCGCATTCGATCTCTCAAAATCAAAAGCTCTTTGTCATTCATACGAACTGCTAACTTTTGCACTTATATTTATCCGATATATTGCAAAACGCTGTAAGATCGTACTTTTATGTCAAACAGCTTTTGATTATGATTGGTGTTCCAAGTGTTTAGTCGAATGTACGTAAAAGAAACTTCTGAAAAGTATAATCCGTTGACGAAGAAAAGGAAATAATTATTTACAAATTTAATGTTAAGATACAAAAAATAGCGATTCAAGATGGCAAGGATGTAAATTCTCGTAAAGCAAGTGTATTGATTGTTTTAAATCTTGAATAAATTGTTGTAAATCGTTAAGTATATGTATAAGAGAGCCAGATTTGAAGAAATGACTATTTCTCGTCATCAAAAATGACGTGAGTTATCTTCCACCTTGAATGAAGAAAAGAAAAGAAAGAAAAGAAAAAAAAAGAACCAATAATACCTTGAGGGATTTATTGCAGGATACAGAAGGGATATCGGCGACTGTTTGAAGGGAAATGACGAGAGAGGAAGCGGGATTAGATTTGCAATTTGTGTCCGAGGATGGTAAGTTCTCTACCGTATTCGTCTGTTGGCTCGAAGTCGCACGAGGTCGTCGTACTAATCGTCGTCTGTAACGTGGTCGTGGATTTCTCCGCGAATTACTGACTTGTGCAGCCTCGCCGTCATCAGTCACCTAATTTTACAACAATACCTAATTGCTGTAAAATCTATCCGATTGCTTTACCGAGTATAGAAAATTTGCTAACACCAAGATATCTGTTTTACAAAGCGTGACAGAGGAAAAAAGTTATTGACAAATGGAACAGCGCAGGACACATATTCTGTGCGTGGATAATGCATCCTAAATATAAGAAGGGATTGTATAGAATCCATATTCTTGCTGGAAATATGATTTCTAGAAAAGTGCATCTAAGACAATATAAGAGAAACAATGTTCTTGAAAACACTACTACTGAGTTTTGTCTGTTTCATGATAATAAGAAAACACACTACCGTGCAAACTAATTGAGTTTCGAAACTCGGTTTGTTAAATTAAGAGTAGGAAATAAATGCACATTTCTGCATCTGCCAAATCCACTGCTTACTATGTAATAACGCAGTATTGCTGTCAGGAAAAAATGATAAAGGACAATTCACCATTTAGATGCAAGCAATTGAGAAGTTGTGGCACTATCATGAATTTTGTGGTGAAATATAATTTTTGAGGAATTAGAAAGTAAATCGGTATAAAAGTTATTAACTGATAGCAAAGACAGGATACTTTACTTAGAGTAGATACAAAGTTATATATTTCGGAATACTTCAGAACATTCTAAGATTCCTGAATATTTGAGCACTTTTTCGAAAGACTACTTTTTTCGACTATTACTTTTACATTATAAAACATTTTAAGATGTGTATAATCCCGAAACCTTAGATAAAATATATAAAATGTGTAAGATTTAGAAAACACCTCGATTTATAGATAAAAGTTTTTATTTTTCATATTTTAATTCGCTATCAGTTGCTGTAATGAAATTACTAAATGCGTTAGTGATCATTAAGCTAGATGACTGACCCTGGCCTGGCCATCCTGACTACGAGGACGTCGTGGAGGACCACCTCTTCCTCCGCGGAAATTGCGACGGAAATACCGTCGTGACGGGCCACCGCGACCACGACCACCACGCGGCGGAACACCACCCTCACCGGTTACTTCTTGTTCTCCTTCACCGGTATTGTCACTTTGTTGCTGCGCTTGAGGGGGCCCGGTACGCCGTCCTCCACGATAGTAACCATCATAATGACGTCGCACTCTATTATAGCGACGTTGTTGTGGCTGTCCACCACCTTCAGCGTTCGAATCCTCGGTTTTTCCTTCACCTGATTTGAAATAAATAAACTTATTTTAAATTTTTGGCCAGCAAACGTTAAACCAAACATTATAAAGAATAAAATAGTTTACAAACCTTCATATCCTTCTTGGCCTTCACGTCTACGATTTTGAGGCCGACCATTGCCTCGTCTGGGATAAACCCAGTGGATACCGCGATATCCGCGACGTTTGTCAGCAGCGTAAGGGGATCCTTTTACTGCTTCACCGGCTGGTCCAGTGACGTTAGCGGCTTCATGACCCTTCTCGCCAATAACAACATCAAATTCGACAACTTCTCCATCACCCACGCTACGTACAGCCTTTCGCGGGTTATTTTTTATAATGGCAGACTACAATTACACGTAACATAATAAGTTTTCTTCCAGAAAAAAGTAATTGAATAACATGAAATAACGTTAAATGTGAGAAAACTTACTTGATGAACAAAAACATCTTCCTTAGTATCGTTTCTGAAGCAATCAGAATAAACAATTACGTTAAAAGTAAAGTTAACATTCAATTTTTATATAATACAAGATTAATTTTAATTTACATAGAAAGAGTAATACACTAACTGTCTGAAATGTTATATTACTATCGCACTGTTGCAATCGCCCAAATAAATCCACAAATATAAAATTTAATGTATAATATATAATATATAATACATATAAATCTGATATTTGATGCTTTCGCGGTGTGTTGTATTAACATTTGAAGATGTTTTTCGGGTCTGAACTACGTTAGTGTTATTTTTATACCAACGTTTCGTGAGCATTTCAGCTCACTTAATCAAGGTTTCAAGAACAACCTGATATTGAGTATCGAAAACCATCTTCGAATGTTAATATATATTTATATATAAATTTAATATATAATATACTTATATATTTTTTTGTTATATTTTATATTTTTTCTTTAAAGATTTCATCTAAATTATATAAATCTTAAGAAAAAAGCAAGATTAAAGCTTTTGATATTTTACACAAAGTTCCACGTGCGCAACTTCACTGCATTTACTGTGTGCTGCAAATATGTAGTAATAAGTGTGTATGCACGTATCTATCCTACGCATGAATTCGCGCGCGGACGTAATTCATAAAGCTGAAAAGCAAAGCACGGAGAGGTTGAGAGGTTGTCGAACCCTGCGATGCAAGTAATGAGAGAAATACAACTAATACAAAAACGGTTTTAACTGAACATCCTTCATGCGCAATTAACAAAAGATGTGTTAGGTTGATGAATCATATGAAAGTCAGAAAGGAAGTTTCCACATACATACAACATTACACATACTACCTTGAATCATCTACTTATCGAAATCGATTTCAAAGTAGAAATATAATAGTAGCAGTGATAATGAAACACAGTAGTCTCGTTTTATCACTGTATATTAAATTATTTATTCTGACGCGAAAGGCGAGTATATAAGTTAACACATTTTACGTTTTTTAACTTCACTAGTTTGCAAGTTCATTTTCAAACTTTTTTTCAATTTTAATGTTTATAGAAACACTGAAAAAATAGAATAGAATCTATATAAGAATAGAATAGAACCTCTATATAAGAGTAGAATAGAATAAAATCTATATAAATTTCAGTGTACGTCTTGCAACATGGATTGATACCGATGCAAATTTCTATAATATAATACTAGGTACAATCCAATGGATATCAAGACGCAATGTGTTGTTCTACCATTGCGGTAAACGCGTTCATCGAATTCGAGATAAACACGATGAATGAACAATGGATATTCTTAGTATAAGAATCATTAAATTTCAATAAAATATATTTGTATAATATATATTTGGAAAATTATATATTTAAAATCATATTAGATGCTGCAGACTGAAATTGAATGTAAGCTTTATCCTGATTACTCGAAATTTAATCTCAATCCTAATCGTAATCTAACTTACAAACTTTTAGAAACAGTATGCTTTATACAGATATATTTACTTCGTATTTTTCTAATTCTAAATTTATACTCAAACTACCTCTAAATATTCTTATATTTCCAGTATTTCTAAATGAGTATTATATTTTTTGTATTCATAAATATATTCTATGGCGTATTATAATTCTATATTAAATTGTCCCCCCTCCCATACAGCGAGAGAAAGAGAGAGAGAGATAGAGAGAGAAAGTGTGTGTGACGCGTGCGCGCGTTACTGTAAAATAGTTTTTTTTATTTTGCTTATATATAAACTTAATATCTGCCATAAAGTTTCTGATATTATTGTAACATATCCCAACAATAAGACATACACACACATTTTACATGATCATATTACGTTTACACAGTTCATAATACGATTCAGTTGTTCGATTATTAGTTCAATATAAGTGTTCTATATTCATAAATGAGTGTATAGTAACAGTAATTTCCAATTTTGCGTCGGCATGTTGAGCGCGGCTGATGTTAGTGTCAGTGAAAGTGTAGTTGGAGAACTTTGAAATAGGGGATAAGTTAGGTTAGGTTAGGTTAGGATAGGTAAATATTTTAACTCCCCTAAAGAACTATGTATTAATATGTTTCTGCTTCCACACGTGTAATAAAAAAAATGCAGTAAACACAAGAAAATGTAAATTAAAATTTCTTTCAATATTGCGAATCTTCGTGTTGACTTTTTATTTTTATCACAAAACAATAAATATACAGGTAGAAATATTACTTATTGTATCTGCACGCAAAAGTTTCTTACGTATGTACAACACATGGCAAAATTTCATTGCGCAAGAGCGCGCAAAATTTTTCTGCTTTTCAATTAGATAAATGAATGAACCTCGAAGTAAATTCTAGTTTATGAACTCATAGTATAATTTATATTTACCAAGAGCAGAATTAAACATTTCTCGAACAATAGCCGTGTTATACAAATCAATTACTAAATTTTTTTCTTAAATAATAGAATGTAGAATAATATCGTAAATTTATTTCATAAATAAGTGATATATAAAAAAATTGCAAATATAATTTTATACACAATTTGATAGATAAGAGAATAAAACTAGGAAACAAATAATCAGATATTTGAGAATTTTTATGGAAGACATGCAACGGTTAATATATACTTTTGTGTTTGCAATTGGGGGGTATTGTGCAAAAAACATTAAATAATTTATGTGCCTTTCCTTATATATGTCTATCTTCCATAAAATAAAGTAAACAAATCAGATAAAAAATAAAGAAAATAACTAAAAAACAAATACAAAATAATGACTACTAACCTGTTTATGAAGCCATAACCACTTTTTACATTAAACCATTTTACTGTCCCGGTCACTTTGTTGGCTGAAAAATTCAAAAAAGAAACATTTATAATGTATACTTCACATGGTGCTTGTATAAATTTATTGAAGCCTATTATCCAAAAAGTTTTTAGTTTTATATTATAAAAAATATAAATTTAAAAAAAGAATATATAATTATATAATTATAAAATAATAAAATAATATACAATTAATATAATATACAATATAAAGTAATATATAATTTTTTTTAATATAAAGAGAAGATTAATAAGTAAAAAAACGTATTATATTGGAAAATGTATTCATTAAATATTATGATAAAGCATCCTTTATAACTACTGTATTTCATAGTATAAAAAAATACAAATTAAATGTAATGATGATACTGTGTTCTTGTAAAATGACGATGTGTGTGTGTGATATGTGTTTAGGAATTACAAAACACACATTTATACAATTATTAGGTATGTAGTACAAAAACCAAGTAAATGCAACTCTGACAAAAAAATAATGCAATCTTTATAAAAATAGTAATTTTTGACATTTTCATTAAATATATCAAAATTCAATTTTTTATATATTTTCAATTTATCTCTCTCAAATACGTATACTGCTTTCTTTCTCTCAATTATATATTCTGAGTTTAAATAGCAAACATAGTCTATGTGTATTCACATTTTATAAATTTATTGTAAATACAAATTTCTTACATGAGAATTATCAATATACACAGTTTGATCTCTTACTTCGAGAAGCTTTGAAATATGATAAGACTATCTTCATAACAGTTATGTGTGACCTTGAAGCACAGTATAACCCAAACATAGTCGAAATTATTACAATTGTAGAATTTCCTCAAGTTCGGAAAATAATATTCAAGTATTCAAAATATTTTAATATTATACATAGAAAGTGTTAATAGAATCGCATTAAAAAACGTTTTTAAGACAAATATATATATATAGTATGTATATATGTGTGATATATCAGCCTGTGATTAGTTGATTTGTCTATTGTTTGATAAGTTTTTTGTGTTCTTGGCTTAAGATTCTTAACGTTAAATACAAAGAATAAAATTAATAAGATATATTGAACAAAATTTTTTAGAGTTGGAAAATTGAATTAATTCCTTTACATTTTCTCTGTAAAAAAGATAAGTTTCCAATAAATTATGTTTTGACTTCACACAAAGTTTTAGAATTTCTATTCTTAGCAATTAATAATTTTTTGGTAAATTGCAAATGTTATATAATCTTTTAATTTAACACACGATTTAAGATAACACAAGATTAAATTTCTTCTAATATTAGAATATATAAAGTTTGTATAAAGTTTTGTGTAAAGCTTTCTTAAAAACACATTTGTCTTTGCACGTGGTGCAAACACATGTAAAGACATGCTTCCACTTTCTCAAATACCAGTTTAATTGTAAAAAAAAACATTAAATCAATGTAGCAAATTTAAAGACTTATATGAATAACTTATGTATATACGAAAAGTAATTCGGTGAAAAAGCACGCTCCAAAAAACACGCGGTGGCAACGCGCTTACATAACAAAAACGTGGATCGTGCGTAGATCGACGCAATCGCTCCAAAAAAAAACCAAACTTAACGATCCTCGTGGACCACAAAAACGTAAATTCTCAAAAAGACTAACGAACAATGTTTTTGCTGATAATACTTGGTGCTGTAGTTTACAGGTTATGCGACGCGCTGCAAAGGTAAGACGCGGTATTGGCGAAAATCGATGGCCAAATGAGCTGGAATTTCTGTGAGGATTCGCGTCAAAGTCGCAAAGAGTAGTAAAAAATAAATTGAAAAGCAGACAGCAAATATGTTCTTTTGTTACGTTGATGTCAAAGCTTAAGAAAACGTAGTCGAAACGACGATTTTTCACACGATTTTCGCGCTACCCGGCCACATGGTTCGCGGATGTAACGCTGCGAACGTGGACGCCATTATGGGTGGAGGAAAGCGCGGCGGCGGCGGATGAGACGGCGTCTAATTTTTCATTGTATCAGTGCATTATAATAAAAAACAATACGAGATTATACTCACCGATGACCGACTTTTGCTGGACAGCCTTTGGTTGTTCTGGCTGTTTTTCCAGATCACCCATCCTGGCTTCGATGGTTTAGCCCGGATCAATCCTTCTTAAATGATGGTAACACCACTTCTGTTGCTCCTTTGCAATACGACCGAAAAACAGCCTCGTCGTATACCACGCTAATTCGCCTCCCCTCTCTGCCTTAACATACAGCCAATCGCATGTGCAGAGTGAACACGAAGACGTACGATCGCTACCGAGAGTCACCGAAACTTCTGCATATGCGCATGTTTCATGTTTTCTGCTCATGTAAGTTTACACAGTCGCCACATCTCTACCACGGAAAATTCACTTCCGATTTTAACGAATTTTCGAATGTTTCTCGAGTCAATTTTCGAATATTCAAAATGTTTTTCGGTCACGTTTTAAGGCTAATATTACATTTGTCGTACGACAACGATTTTAAGTATGTTGATTGGTTATCAGATAGACTTTTATAAAGAACTTTATTTGATAGCCAATCAATTTATTTAAAATCTTTGTCGTACGACAAATGTAATACTAGCCTTAATTTTGTCTTTGTGGAAAATAGAGAAAAGAATGGAATAGGATGATTGATAAATTTGTGACAAAGGTGAAATAATTCTATATTTTTTCAATCCATATACAAGACGCCACTAATAATTATCATAACAAAATAAATTCGAGATTTTTTTTACAATAAGAAAAGTAAAGTTCACATAAAAAAATTGAAAATATATTTATATAACTAATAAAGGAAATGTAATCTAGTAACTTCAGGTAACAGTTATCTATCCAACGAAAAGTAAAAAGGAAAATAAATGTTTGCAAAAAGTTTGAAAAATTTAAAAGGTAGAAGCGTATATAGACACAATACAAGAAATATTTTTACTTTATATTATAAGACTATCACACATATACACGTTATATATAAGTAAAAATATTTCCTCATTAAGTCTTTCTTTACGATTTCAATATTTTCTTTAATATGTAGTATTAAAGAAATTGAAAAAGATTAGTATTAATAATTTTCTCACACACACATTTAAATTATTTATAATAGTATATTTTATGCATAGAATTATTGTTATATAGGATTTAAATCTCTCATACACATCTGTGATTTTAGGCTTAGTATATTATGCGTGTAGTATATAAGTAACATATTTTGTGTGTGTAGATAATTATATATGTGTGTATAGTTTTTACACACACACACACACACATACGTACATATAACTTTTTTTTGTATTTATACAAAACTTCTAACCACGACACACACGTCTCAACATAGATATACTTTTTTTATTATTTGTGAGGAATTTTACTGTAAGCAGTATCATATATATGTTACATTTTGTTGCATAAGTGGAAAAACGCTGTATTTAGTCAAATTTTACTCATCAAGTACAATAACACATCTAAAAATATAGATAAAAAATGTATCGTATATACATGTTTATTGATAAAACAAACAGAAATGAATATAAAGACGCAACAATACTTCTATTTTGTCAAACTATGTAAAATAGTAAAACTATTTTGTTACTTATTAATGTAACTACTTCGCTTGTAAATGTACAAATAACATAAACACATCAAATTTTTTTATATTGCATAATATTGCGCAACGCTGAAGCTCTGATGAGTAAAAATAATTTTGTATTCTTCGGTGAAGAATCATTTGCATGTATTTTTTATCTCTTCCTAATAGTTAAACTAAAAGCTAAATCATTAGTAGATGTGAAATATTGTTACATTACCTAACTTAACTATATGTAAATTTCCAATTTTAATATAGAGAATATATAAGCTCTAAAAATTACAGAGAATATAGAGAATTATGAGAGAGAAAGAGAGAAACGGTTTGTTAAAAAAACAGGAATTATTAAAAAATTGAAAATTTTACTTCATTTCAAACAAGTTGTTTAGTTTTCGAACTATCAAGATAGATTTGTACACAACTTGTTTATAATTGTTTTACATAAATCAAGATTTTGTTTTTGTGAAAACTAAATTAAAGAAAACACTACATGTAGGTTTACATATTATATATAATAATTAATAAATTTATATATAATTTATATATATATACATATATATAAATATTTATATAATTATATTTATATATGTGTATATATATTTTATACATATACATGATATTCCAGGTTTTAGCAGACAAATTTTGTCAATACATAGTATATAGATAAAAGTAAAAAAAAACAATATATAGACAAAGGTGCATGGAAGCTTTATTCAAAAGTTGCTTATAACAAAAATAAGAAAAGATGATACAATATTACATTCTAAAATGTCGAATGTTCTTGTCAATGCAAAATTAACATCGTGAATATATCGAATTCAATACTGTATGAAAACTGTTATTTTGTAATTTTATTATATATTTTGGCAAATGTAGTAATTATTTTTTACATTAATGAATCATACATATTTTATTCTTTATTTTATAAACTTTTTATCAATATTATCTACAGATAAAACTCCATCTTAAGAATAATTTTCGTGCAACATCACTGTTACGCACTTGTTCAGTCTCGTTTCAAACATTTTAATTTTTGTTATAACTCCCTAAATATGTGCACCAATGTTTACATACATTTGTTTTATTTTTATCTCGATAAAACATATTGACAAATCCTGGTTAAAATCCGAAATAACCTCTGTGTGTGTATACACATACATACACGCACACACACTACACAAAATATAGATGCTTAGTAACTGTTACTGAACATGTTTTAACACGTAATATCAAAATGTTTATTATTCATTTTCACAATAATCTGTCATTTGAGTTTTATTGACCAAATATGCTAAATATACGATGATGAACATACGTGAAAAAGTGTGAGTTTTTAATTATATATCTAGACGTCAGGATAATCTAACATAAGAAAAATGTACAAACATCCAAAACAATTTTAGACTTTTTCCAAAAGTTATAGTAAATTAAAAGACGTGCCCATCTTTTGTTATAATACACAACTGCAACATAGCATATAACTTTTTTTGGTCTAGATTCTAAATTTATCTCCTGAAATACGATAATAAAGAAAATTATTCTATTATTTATTGGAGAAATACTTCGAATATATTTCAGTGGAAATATGTATGCACTTAAACGTGCGGCATTTACATTCTCCATCATCTTGGTTTCCGTGTGCGAGCTGTCCTTGATCGCGGTGCGGTAGATCCACTTCCAATACTGAACATGCCAGGTGTCGAAGGATTGAAAGTCGGTGTGCTTGACGTTCCGAAGTTAAGAGCAGGAGTCACCGATGGTGCGGTGAAATTAAATCCTGTTGATGCTGAAAATAAAAAACAAGTATTTCTATTTTTATGTACAAAATTAAATTTAGGAATAAAAAAAAGATTATATAACAAAACAAATCTTTAAAATTATGTGTATATGTATACACACCACACACACCACACACCACACACCACACACACACACACACACGCGCGCGCAAATTCGATATATTTGTGCAATATATACTTGAAAATATCGTAACATTAACATATTAAAATAATCTACTTAGAAAACAAATTACCTGGTTTGGAAGATGTTGATCCAAACTGAAATGGAACGGACGACGAAGCTGTAGAATTGTTGTTTCCATTAAAGTTTGATCCAAAAGAAAACGACGTGTTTTGTTGTCCCTCCTTTTGATTGCTGCCAAAGACAAACATGCTATTCGTGTTATTATTATTATTAGTGTTACTGACTCCAAAGGCAGTAATGGACGAATTAGATGCACCAAAACCCGTCGTAGTCGTCGGCGCTGCTTCAAACGGCAATTTATTATCACCGAACATAGTATCGCTACTTGAAGTGCCACTTCCGAATGTAAGAGTCGCAGGACTTTGTGGTGTACCAAAGGTATTTGTTGAGGAGGACGTCCCGAATGCTGAAAAAACGGGACCTGACGATGCATTATTATCAGTTGAACCAAATATACTGCTTGTACCGCCGAAAGCCGGCGTAGTCTGTGCATTCGTCACCGTGTTTATACTCGGCGAACCGAATGCGGGCGTCGTAGTATTAAAACCAGGAGTGACAGTACTAGTGGAAACGTTTGCAGTGATGCCAAATGTAGATGCAGTTGTAGTTTGTGTAGTCGAGCTGAACAACGATGTCGTCGTGCTGCCAAATATACCGCCCGTCGTACTAGCACTTCCAAAAGACGTAGAGGGTTTTGTCTGTCCGAAAATCAGCGAGCTGCTACCAAATAGCAAAGAGGGTGCCGTCGTTGTTGAAGTTGAACTAGCGTTAACGTTGGAGAATAAACTGGAACTAGCCGTATTGTTCAACGAAGATACAGCGTTGGTCGTTGAAGTAAATATCGAAGGTGTTGTAGTATTCGGATTGGTAAATAAACTCGTAGTTGTTGGAGATGTCATTGATGCAACTCCGAAAAGTGGCTGACTATTATTGGTCATACCAAAAATGCATGTAGTTGTTGTACTTGTTGTAGTCGATGTAGTAACGAAAATAGATGTGGTAGATGTGCTAAACTGTGATGCGGTAGTTGTAGATGCACCAAATTGTGGCATAGTGGTTGTAGTTGCTCCAAATATAGGAACTGAATTATTTATTGTTTTAAAATTATCAGTTGTACCACTAGTACTAACTGCAGCCGGTAGAATTGCAGCTGCAGAAGTAATACTTGAAGTGGTAGAAGCTCCAAAAACAAACAGAGGATTGTTGGTGGATAAAGTAGATGTCGAAGGAGTAGAAGATGTGCTCACTGGGAAAGTGGATACATTTGGTAATTTGAAAGTTGCTGATGTTGTGGTGGTTGTACAGTCTGCAATAAACGAACTATTTGTAGTGTTCGATACTGAAGTATTTGGTTTGAAATCAAAGGATTTAATCTGCAAATTTGATGTCTTACTGCTATGTACGCTACCGAAAGCGTTTGTTTCCGATTGAGTGTTATTACTAGACTGCCCGAATGTGAGCATATTCGACTTCGGTAGGTGTGACGTGGTGCTGTTGCTCCCGAAACTAAATAAAGATGTGGTAGCGGACGTTGTCGTTGCGATGCTATCTGACGTATTACTTGCAGAGTTGTTAAATCCGGCGATGTTAGTAGCGACAGTTGTATTGACTATTAATGATGTCGGTCTGGTAGTTTGAAACGTTACACTCGAAGCTGAAGTTTGAGCAGATGTTGCGGGAGATAAAGAAAGTTTGCTACCACCAAAAGTAAAAGTAGAATTGGCTTGAGTATTTATCGTGATAGATGAACTTGCGGTTGCACTTGTCGCAACAATGTTACTCGTCTCAATTTTTTCACTTGATGTAATTCTGGGAGGTACAGATGTGAATGTCGAGCTTAATGGTATTTTATCAGTCGTTAAAAGATCAGTAGACGTTGGTACAGTCGATATGGTAGGGATTGCTGCGGAAGTGCTACTAATACATGTAGTAGTGCTAAAGTTCGGCAATGAATTGGTCGATGTTACTTCTGTAGTCGTTTTACCAAAAGTAAAGGTCGATATGGGACTTGGAGTACTTGAAGAAGTAATTTTTTGTGGCTCTGGTTTTGCGATTGTAGATGCGATTGTAGTCGATACGACTTTAGTTTGATCAATTGTGACAACAGTCTTTGCAGCCAAGGCCCCTTCCTTTATCTTAATAGTACTCATAACTGATGTGTTTGGTTGCATCGGTGATGTGGAGTTTGATAAGCTAAAAGCTATGGTTTGTTTCGCATCAGTTTTTGTATCAGGTCTTGTCGAGAAAAGACCACTCGGTATAATGGCTGCGGTGGAAATTGGAGTGGTATTAACGTTGGTCGTAGTTGTTGAAGAATTGAGAGTTACACAAGTGACCGGCACGAAGCATGTAACCGGTGGCGTAATCACAGTAACGTCGTCTGCTTGAATCACAACATGAGGATTGATCGATTTCTCTGCTGAAAATAAAAAAGAAAAGTTGTTATAACAAAATGTATTCTTTTGTACACACAAAAATATATATGTACTATTATTATTTTTTATATATATTTACCTTTGCCTGATATCGCATCAAACATACTTTGAAGTCTTGCCTTCATATTAGTCTGTCTCATATTTCGTAGATCTTCTCTCTTGATTTCTTCTACATTGTCCTTGGTGAACTTGATCTTTATATTACCTGGTTCCTCTACAAGTTCCTTCAATCGTTCATTTCGTTTAGGTTCAGCTCTCATAAATAGTTTGTCTGTCAATGGGACAGATTTCGTTGACACAATAGTTTCAGCATTATTAGTTTCGACCATATTTTTTGCGGTTTTGTCGACCATAGATGACGCTTTTTTTGTGTTAATTCTTAATTTTACATTAGATGGCTTTAGTATTCCTTTTACTACGGGAAAGTCCATCTTTTTAGAAGCAAGTGAAACTACGAAAGGTCTTGAATATATTTCTTCGACTTCGGATTTATTACGATTTGTGTCTAAGTTTTGAGATTGTAGTATAGAAGAATTATTACACTGTGCGTTTTCTACAGATTTGAAGTGTTTTTCAAAGTCTGGTGTCCCACTACGCGAAAAATCAACTGTAAAAACAAAACAAACATTAAAAGAAATTTATATATATATATTGATTAAAAAATTGATTGATGAATAGAAATTGATACTGACCCGCTTTTCTTTTAATTCCAGTAGTAATAACATCGCCACGAATGCTAGAACTCAGCGAGTTCAAAATATCATAACAGGATCGTGTTTTCGTACGTTTTGCAGGTCTGACAGACTTATTTTGAGGAGAAAGATCCTCATCTGACTTAGAGTCATCTCTACTTCGCTTTTGCTTATTTTCTTCCAGAATTGTCTCCCTTCTGTCGCTAAAGAAACTGTCTGTTTTCTGTTTCTTAGCAACATCAAAACTAACATCTTCTGTTGATGTCCATGTTCGTTTAAGTGATATTTCTTTTAAAACTTGGACAACACTTGTAGGCGATTTGTTTTCTATGTGACAAATATTAGTCAGAATCTTTTGTCTTTCTGGAGAAGAGTATTTTGCCAAATCTGGCGGTGCTACTCTGACTGTCACTGGCATTCTTATTTTTCCCATTTTTGGATTCAACAAAGGAATTGGATTGGCTTGAAGATTAACTTTTGGAAATTGTCCAGTGCCATATTGAGATTGATAGTTCAGTTTACTCTTTGCATCAGTGGCATACTTTGTTAATCTTGTTGTAAGTCCTGGTGATGATACATCTGTATATACCCTATATTTTAGAAAAAGATATGTAGTAAAAACTTAGGAAAGATATAATACTAAAAATATATAGACAACATAAGTATATATTTGTATACAATAAGTTATTTTACAAAAAATAATATAAAAATATTAACTATACCATATAATCTGGAATAAAAAAATAATCCCAGTTAAATATCAAAAGGTCAAAATTATGATTAGATTCTATATATATATTTACTTTGGATCAATATTATATCTTGTTGATGCTAACAACGGTCCTGCAACTGTCTGTACTGTTTTTACACCTCCTGGTCTAGGACGTGTCTTAGAACCGCTATTAGTGCTCCATGGAGATCCTTCTAAACTAAATTGTGTACAATTCTCACCATGGTTTAACATATGATTTTGTGAATATGTAGTAGAGAATTTCCTAGGAGATATTTTATATGACTGTGATGTTTGATTAGCTTCTCCATTTCTGATATCTTCCTCCTTGTTTCCTGATTTTACTGGTGTGGAAGTACAATGCTTGCTGATAGCCGGATATTTTTGATGTGACAAATGCTCGTAATCACTGGCATGATGGAATCTCTCATCTGTCATGAGTATGTCACTGGCACGTAAACGTCGATGATTTGAAACGCGCGGAATTGGACTAAATTGATCCAACAGGCCAAACCTGGTGCTCATCGTCGAAGATGTTGACGACGACGACGAATCTCTGCGCTTGACAGCTGCACTGACAGCAGCATATGAATCGCTGCTGAGCTGATAACTGCGTCGCCTATCCATTCGGAGTGAGAAATGTTCGCGATAATAACGGTTCGCGTTACGCCAGAGCATACGCACTTGTCCAATACCGTATCCGTGAGCGGTGCGTAACGCTGTGCTGATTTCGTGGATCGCTTCTTGCAAATAACCGACTAAGTGATATGCGTGCGGTGACACCACGCTGTCGTTTATAAGTAGAGAATAGGACACATATACTACTACGAGCAAAGTGACCGCTAGCGCCAGGATAGCCCCCCAAGCGTTGTAGACTAGCACGCATCCAAAAGTCAAACTTATTAGCACCACGGAAGCGCGGTTGCCCAAGTTCCACATAGTACTCTCTCAAAAAAGTAACCTCTCCATGTTTGAAAAAAGCACACTCACTACAGCCTGTCGGAACTCGGAGTCTGCCGCGAGGGGAAGATGAGATCATCGATACGTATATATCGATATCAGCGCCGATCAATTGGCGGTAATTTAACACACCGCGATTGGCGAACACGCCTTTTTTTATGCTATAAATCGTGCTACGTGCTACATTTGTATATATAATTTATCTGATTTGTAACATGAAAACTTCCTGGTGCGCTTGAGTAAATTGATTTTGTTTTTCTTTAGCAGAGAGAAGACTGAGAACGGCCATCCTATTGTAGTTTCTCATGGATATGGCGCTAAACCGTCGTTTTAGCGCCATATCCACAAAAATAGATATCAAAGGCCGTTCTACATTAAATGCAAATCGTTGCAGATCTCGTGGAATTGATCAATCACGTTGGTCGATTGGCTGATTTGACTATGCGATTAATCAATTCCACGAGATATGCGAGACTTGCGTTTAATGTAGAACGGCCTTTGAAATCCACTTTTGTAAATATGCTAAAACCAGCAGCTGAAAGCGTCGTAAAGGGTCGTCTACAATGGAGAGTTTTAGACTGTAACAGTAAGAAACTGACAAATTGTAGACGACCCTTAAGGCCTGATCTACAATACAGTCGTAAGACGTAAGTCGTAAGAAATTGACTAATCATAATCAATTAAGAGCCGTCTACAATGGAGAGTTGTAGGCCGTAACAGTAAGAAATTGACCAATCACAATTGATTATTCTTCCGTGATTTGTCTGTGATTGGTCAATTTCTTACGGCTTACAACTTACGACTGTATTGTAGACAACGCCTAATGCGTCGTCTACAATGAGAATTTAAGCCGTAAGACTTAAGCTTTAAGAAGGTACAAGGCTTGTTTCCACTATCTACGATTAACTTACCGATCGATTGCGAGTCAATTGCGATTGGTCAATTTAGTCAATCGACCAATATGATTGGCGATTCCAACAAAATAATCGACCGATTAAGTTAATCGGAGATGGTGAAAACGGGTCTTATACCTTCTTAAAGCTTAAGTCTTACGGCTTAAATTCTCATTGTAGACGACGCATAAAGAGCCGTCTACAATGGAGAGTTGTAGGCCGTAATAGTAAGAAATTGACCAATCACAGAGAAAGTACAGAAGAATAATTGATTGTGATTTGTCAATTTCTTAGGCCTGGTTTATGCGGGCAATAACTGTTAACTTATGCCGGAACTGGTAGAGTTTAACTATAGGATTCCAATACTTCTGTTTATACGCATTCGGCAATTTCGTATAAACAGAAGTATTAAAATCATATAGTTAAACTTTACCGGTTCCGGCATAAGTTAACAGTTATTGCTCGCATAAACCAGGCCTTACTGTTACGGCCTACAACTCTCCATTGTAGACGGCTCTTAAGAGCTATTGCACATGAAAAAATTTTAGGCCTGTTCTACAATACAGTTGTAAATTGTAAGGCTGCCTTTACATACGGCGTAACCATATATGTAATACTTCTATATTGCTAATACGGTGCCGACCTGAACCCCAAATGTTACGGTGCAGACAATATAGTAGCCTCTCTCTCGCGCAAGGTCCAGCTGCTTTGTGCGCATGCGGTGAACATTCAAGCACGCTTGGGCATTTTTTCTTCTCGCGTTCTTTCTCTCACTTTCCAATTCTTTGTCTCGCTCGCACTCGCTTAATAGACGGGCCTGCGCATAATGACGCTCGACTATCTATGCCCATACTTAGGGCGACGTCCCATTGAACGGAAATCCACAGCGGAACGAAATGCGCGGAACCAACGCGACCAATCGTAACCACAGAAAAAGCGAAGGAAAAAAAATGGAATGGCTATGATTGGTTGCGCTGGTTCCGTGCATTTCGTTCTGCTATGGATTTCTGCTTAATGGGACGTCGCCCTTAGACTTCGTGCGTCTCTCTTTCTCGGGCCTCGTGCCTCTCATTGCGAAGATACGCGACTAGCAATATAGAAGTATTATATATACGCTTCGCAATGAGAGGCACGAGGCCCGAGAAAGGGAGACGCACGAAGTCCAAATATGGGCATAGATAGTCGAGCGTCATTATGCGCAGGCGCATCTACCAAGTGAGTGCGAGCGAGACAAAGAATTGGAAAGTGAGACAGAAATAACGCGAGAAAGAAAAATGCCCAAGCTTGAATGTTCACCGCATGCGCACAAAGCAGCTGGACCTTGCGCGAGAGAGAGGCTACTATATTGTCTGCACCGTAACATTTGAGCTTCCGGTCGGCACCGTACTAGCAATATAGAAGTATTATATTGTTGCGCTCACGGCAGCGTTTAATCGCGTCACCGTCGAGTTACTGCGCTCCGCGGAAAGAAAAGATAACACCGCGTATAACACACTTAAGTTTTATTAGAGAACGCGTTACAAAAGACCACAGAAAACGTAAAGAAATTTCGAGAGCCGATGATCCAGCCTGTCGACGATTCCGAATCCGGCGGCTCACTCTTCTTTGAACCTCGCCGTAAACAACCCCGTTGCTACCCGAACAAAAGCCTCCAGAGCGATCGATCGTTCTACGAACATCTTCTTATACCGCGTGAACGACACGCGCCGCATCTCGCAACACTGCCCCCTCTCTCTTCTAGATCATTGTCCCGATGATCCACCAGAAGAAATCAACCTTCCCGCTCTCTTCCAGACTGCTGTCCCGGAATAAATGAGCCAGTTGACCGGAGAAACTCTTGACCGAGAATCCCTTCTGGAGCAATTTCGTCCATAAAATTCTTCCGACTTCGAACAAGGGGGGGGGAAACTCACGTGGACCCATCGTCCGAAAGGACACCCCAGATCCCCGCCTCGGCATTTGCCCCAAGACCCACGAAAAACCACACTCAAAACCGTGAGTAAGGCGGACTTCTAGCACGGCGTTCAAAACACGAAGATCTCGCGACGACTCGATGCGAAGCAAAAATCCCCCGACGTCTAACGACGAAACGGAAAGATTCAGGGTAGCAACAGAGTAAACGCTGGAATTAAAGAAAAGAAAACGAGTAACCAAGCTCAATTAACATAACAACAAAAACAAATATCCGTAACATCTTAAATAAAAAAAAACAAACACCCACTAATTCTCACAGGGCTCCGACGTGTGTTCCCACCTCTCG